>NW_024581046.1:0-12181 GCF_017639235.1 Corvus kubaryi
CAAATGACATGAAGAAAACATGGCAAAAGAGGAAGAGGAGAGGCGCTCTGAGGAAAGAATACCGTGAGACAGTGGCACGTTGAGTCAGCTGCACTCTGACAACCTCTAGGCTAGCAGGTCTCACATTCTCGGCTTGTTTTTTTTAAAAATTATTTTATTTAAAACAAACAAAAACAATCAAAATAAAATATATACAGTTGAAAATCTAGTTTCAAAATTTAAAAGATAAAATGACAACACATTTATTCAAACCTACATCTACATGTCAGAACATATGTACATCTGTAACTACAAAGCCTAACGTATAAATCCAAATCTTCAAACATTCTTCGGACAGGCAGCACCTTCTTCCTGAGCTCGAGGAAAGAGAGCTCTTCTGGACAGGAGGCAAGGGCTTTGTCGGTTAGGGAACATAGGAAATGTCCAAGGAAAACTTCTTGATAAGACTGTAGCCAGTCACGCCTGCAAAGTGGAGACACAAAATATAACAGAGGCCGCAATGCAAACATAAAGCATCTGAAGCTACGTATTTAATGGGACAGACCACCTGGAAACTGCTAAAGAGCTGCACAGGGAAACATGCTCCTGCCAGCAGCCACTTGAGGCAGGCCAGGGAGACACCCTGACCCACTTGCACAGAGCCAGCACAGGAACAGCCTGGCCTCTGGGCTGCCCTGGGACAGCAGGGAGCCCAGAGGCCTGTGCTTTCCAGGAATGGCTCAGCTGCACACGCACCCTCCTGCTCCTCTCCCGGCCCCACAGCTGAGCAGCCCTACAGCTCCACGGGGCACTGGGAGCAGCACAGCTCATTGCAGGGGGCACATGCAGGGCAGAACTGTTCCCTGGCAATGTGCCCAGGCTCTCTAGGCTGGCACAAGAGCCTTCCTCCCGCCAGAGAGCGGCCCAGCTCCCGCCTTACCTCTTTGTGAGGCTGAGCCATGCTCAGCCTTCACCTTGTCCTCAATCAGAAGTTGCTTCAGGCACCCCATGCCACGACTAGGAAGGGGGGTGGAGAGAGCGGGGGCAGGTGCACACCCTTCCTTTGCATTCTGTCCTTTTTGGCACAGCTAAGAAGTCACGTCCGGAGGTGTCCAACTCAGCACTTTGTCATCTCTCTGCAGGTCATCGAGCCTTCACCAGCCCAAAATGTCGGAGAGGTTTTCCCGCACATGTGGAGGCTGGCTGGCAGCATGCTTCCTCAGCTTGGCGCCCATCACCTTGTAGAGGGCGCAGGCAAGCTTGGTGACCACAGTGCGGACATTGGCGCTTCGGACAGGCAGCGCCTTGTTCCCCAGGAAGGACCAGAGCACGGGCAGGGCGTAGCGCTGGACGACTTCGGGGGCTCCTGGGATAAACCCATGCCACAAGCGCTGCCGGAAGAGAGACACAAACTTCTTAACCAGCAGCCTTAATGCAAACAAGGATCTACCTCTAGTTGTGATTTTGGGAGTCTCTCTGGCTAAGATCAGTGAAATAACAGTGAGAGCCCCATGATCCAGAAATGGGCAAAGCAGCTGAACATCCCCAAAACAGAACCACCAAGCCCTCAGGACTAATTTCTCCAGATCCGAGCCTTGTACCTGTGGCAGACTTCACAGCTTTACTAAATCATTCCACAATCTGTTTCCGGCATGATGAATGACCAAAATGTCAAATTGCTGTTTATTTCCATTTAGAAGTTGTCTAAACCCACTGCTGAAGGTTTGAAAGGCACTTTAGAGAGGAAATTGAGAGATTTCTAATAAAAAGGATGACTCCGTTTTTGTGACCTGGCTTAATTAGCAGTGGATTTAGACCCCGCTAAAGCAAGGCTATAAATAAAGCAAGGCTATACACTGTCTTCTCTAGTATATATTGAGGTTATCATTTTTCCATCCCTTGGCTATTGCTGACATAGCAAGCTCCTCTGAGCAATCAATTATCAGCTGCATTTGGAGCATTTTGGGCAGCGCTGACATAGGAAGACCCTGACTGCACACCCTGAAATGCTCAGTCCAATGGCACTTCCACAGCACAGGCAGGGAGCCTCAGCACTCTGCTTCTGCCCCTCTGCCCCCAAAGGCTGCCTTGCACAAAATCCGTGCCTCTAACACGTGTGCTTAGTTTGGACCTAAGCTGTGACCCCCAGGCACTGCAGGCTTCTGCCTCAAAACTTTCCAAGAGCAAAGCAAGAATTCTGTGAGGACAAGACAAACCGATCCCCTGAAACAGCATTTGCCACCATTTTCCCTAAAGGATCAGAGCTGTCCCTGAGCTTCCAAGAGAGGAGCCAGCTTGGGAATTTTTAGCCCCTCCCTTTCCTGGAGGCAGCTTCTGAGATGCCCCAGTGAGAGCTCAGCCCCGAGGCCGAGTGCCGCCCCCATCTCAGATGCTGCACACCTCTGCAGCAGCCAGGGAAAACCTGCCCAATACACCTTCCATGGGTATTGGGCAGGAGGGACAAGCTCAGCACCTCCTGATTTGGAGGAGCCACTCTAGTGTCTATTCACTGGCATTCCCTGTAAATTCTGCCTCGGAAGACCTCTTGCCTTAGAAGGGGAGGCCATACCTGAGAGATGCTCTGTGACATCCAGCAGAGCTTGGCCCTTCAGTTCACTCCTGCGGTGGCTGAACTCTTTCATCAGGGATACTTTATCTACAAGGGAAACACACATTTCTGCTCTCTCTTCTGAGGTCATAAGAGAAAGGACAGTGGGGAGGGAAAGGGCAGGGCAACTACATTTTGTAAAAGAAAGGAAATTCCTGCCGATTTTTGAATCCTTTTCTTCTTTCCTTCCAGCCTACTTGGGAGGATTTTAAATTCCAAAAGAAAAGCTCTCCTTTCACATTTTAAATCCAAAGTTGTCTGCTGTACCAGGAGCTATGTTAAACATTTCACATCAGGGACCTCAAGACTTCAATCACACGTAAGCAGTGAAAAGGTTCTGCATCCCAGAGCTTTGCAGAAGTGATCTTCTCCCTCCCCTATGGAAAAGGGTGAGAAGGCTCCAAAATGCACACCTCCATTCCCACCTGAAGGATAAGCTGTTTTTAAATTGTCAGGTTACCTGTGTGGATCTAGGGACAAGACTCCAAGTTACTCATACAAGAGCTATTAGTGCTCAGTGCCTCAGTAGCCTGTGGGTTTCTGTAACATCTGTGAAATCAGATCTTGGCAGAGAGACTGGAAAATGAACTGATTTCCCAATACTTGACCGGCGTATGTATTTTGGTTTTCCTTGTGCCTATCTGTTGCGGTTTTGGGGGTCTCGTTTGAATTTAAACACTGTTGCCTGCATTGGCCTGCAAGCCTCCAGTCCTACCACTCTAATAAGCCAAGGCAAGCTTTTCCTGGAGACAGAACGTGTGTGGGATGAAGTTTGGTCCCTCACACGGTCACCAGGGCTGGCAGTGACAAAGCAGGCAATCTGCTTCATTGGGAACCACTACAGAGCTACACCCCAGTGTGGGTTTCAGTAGCAGGGTATTATTAAGAGCTCCTTTCCTGCATGAGATACAAAAAGGAGGTCCCAAATGATCTTCATGCAAGCATGCAGTAAAGAACTGATCCTGCTGTCCTAATGAAGCTAATGCCTATGATGTGGAGCCTTCCAGGAGGCTGCTCTGCAGAGGTTCTGATGCGCCAGTGTCCCTTCATGCCAACAGCAAAGCTATTCATTTGGGAAGTCAACTGGGGCCCAGGCAAACTCCAAAAATCCCTTTGGCCCTGAATTCCAGCAAAGCTGTAGTCCAGCACTTCCTCTTCAGACAAGCAGCACAGAGCCAAGGGCTCCTGGGACTTTTGGGAAATGCTGATGCACATTCAAGCCTGGTGGGGGACTGGTGCGTAAGGACTGCACCTGCACAGCTTCTGGTGGATGTCAGCTGGAGGTTTCCACAGACAACAACAGCTGTCAAGGCCCTCGGCGTTCTCTTGACTCGCAGAGGCAGAGACACACTTGAGGAGAGTCCATGCCAGGGCTCAGCCTTACCTAAGGGAGCCATGGATTCTTCCAGCGCTTTCACAGCTGCGGCATAAACCCCGGGGTCCTTTGAGTTTAGGTTGTTTGTTATTCCTTCAACCAGACAGATGATCACCGGGTTTAAGCCGTCTTTCAGGATGCCTACGATTTCAGCCAGCACGTCCAGCGCCTTCTGCTTCACTTTCTTGTGCGTATCACCAAGTCTCGGGACAAAACAATCAAAAATCTGTGAAGAGAACAAACAACATGAAAGCTGGATTAAAATGTCCTTGTTTGAGGAAGGGATGCAGAAGTGAGCACTCAGCAATGTAAAAGATGAAAGTGATCCTTCCTGTCAGGTCAGCACTTGCTTGAACAATTTCCCTGTGGGCCGCTCACTGGAATGGTTGTGCAACCTCATGCTGGTTGAAAGATTTTCATATATTTTGAAGAGCTTTGGGTGGGGACAGGATAGTTCCTATGGTGTTTCTCTCCACATTTCAGCCATTAAATTCATCCCATTTATTGATGCAAAACAGTATCTTTGCTTTCGAAGTATGGAACCAGATATTTACAATGCCCCTTTTTCTACACAGTTGTCTCAAGTTCTGAGGGCAGTTACGATTTTGCCAAAACTATGGCTGGAGGAGATCCAGGTTTTGTTCCATCTGTCTCAGAACCTGTGTCTGGAGAAGTGCAGGGCTCTGATCAACTCTTCCAGGATCCAGACCAATTGTCTACCCAGCAGGTAGACTTCTGAAATTTAATGTGCTGGACCGCTCTCATTAGAGCAGGTTCAGTCCCTTGACAGCCACATTATCAGGCACCATTTTCTGGACAAAGGGAAAAAGCAGCTACTGGGAGGAGAAGGAAGAGATCTGTCCCTAGCCGTTTCCCTCCTTTTCCAAATTGAAAAAAGACCCCCCCAAGAAGGGTGAGCACCGTCTTTACCAAGAGGACTAGGGATGCCGATGGAAACGAGTAACCAGAGTTGTGCCTGTGCAAGACAAGTCGGAGTTTACAGAAGTATCCTTTAAAAAAAATTGGTTTAAACCTGCCCAGCCTGATACTTCTCTTCCCCATCCAAACCCATTTTTTTGTCTAGAGAATAATTGCCACGCTTTCAGTGGCTGGATTCCCTTCACTTAACCCAAGTGGGAGTAGGAGACAGCAGAAGTTACACCAGCAGAAAACTCTGTCCTCATCTGATGAACAGCATCAATAGGCACCTGCCAGACAAATACATCTGGACTGAAAGAACTTGTCCTGAAGCGTGGACCTGAATTAAATATTTCAGGGTAAGAGGCAGCAGCCTGTCCCACACAGCCAGGATGTAGTGCCAAGACACACTGAATTAACTTGCCTGCTACAGGCTTGGGAAAGGAGCTAAAGGAAAGGAACAATGAAGACACCCTACATACTTGGACAGTGTTAGTGGAGACGAGCTGGGGGCTGCTTTTGCACAGGTCTAGGAGGAGTGCCACTCCTTCCATCCGTGTCTTAAACTCCTTGGCTTCCAGGAGATTGTACAGCTTCTGGAGCGGCTCCGTTTCTTCCACAGCCGGAGGTAACGTGACCTGGGCTTTTGGGCGGCGTAGGAGGCATTCATCAGAGGTAGACTTCACCATGGAAAATAAAACCAAATGAGGACCTGTTGGTGATCATACCTTCAGTTAATTGTGAGCAGAACACCTTGGGGAGGTTTCCTAATGATGTGATTTCAAGCTAGAAAATCCTGATCTGAAAAACAACGGGAGACCTCATGACAATCATTACAGGGGACAATCTGCAAGCAACTTTCTCACCAGTGCTTAGGAAAACCAAGGATGAGATGCATCTCACTTATCTCCAGACGGCTTCCCAGGTACACATGTCGCACTGCTTTGTGAGGAAAGAGAGACGCTACTTCCATGTTTAAATGCCTCATCATGAGGGAGGTGTGTGTCTTATAATAAGGAAACTCATCCCTCTGGAGAAGTGTCTCTACAGCAGGCATGACAATCTGGAAAAGTAGCTCAGATGCATCTGAACAGATGGATAGGGGTATATCTGAAGGATCCAGAAAATCCGTAACAGGGATAAAAACAGAAGCCAGACATCCCAGCACTACGCTCACATGATTGCTTCCCTAGAGACTAGATCCACAGCTTAACAAACCCACTGGGAACAACTCTCTTGAGCATGGGAAGATCCTGACTACGCTACTGAGGCATGTGGTCACTCTCCTGCCAGCGCTGAGCATGACAGAGCTAAATAAATCCCCTCTGTTATCAGAGGACAACAGGTACAAGTAGCTCTCCCACTGGCAGGAAGAGACAGCAAGGACCAAATTCCTGTCTCAAATGCTGATTGCAGCCCAGGGGGAAATAAACCAAACATGCTGTCCATCAAGCAAACAGTATGAAGGACAGGAATGTCAAGACAAAACGTCCACATTGAGACACCTGTTGACCAAAGTTGCTCAGGAACTGGCTTGCTACTTACTACTCATCTTGGTACTGTCTGAGGGTAAGAAAACCATGACTCAGGAAGGCCAAACCACATGCATGGGAAGTGCTTTTTTGGGGAACGGCATCCTGCTTCTAGACTGGGACTTCTCATCAAAACACCCATCTGAAAAAGACTGCTCTCAGAGGAGAAAAACCCTGCTTGAATTTACTTGTCCCAAGTGAGGCAGCGGAGACATGGCCCTCTCACAGCCTCCACAGCACTGTCCTTGCCACTGCACTGGATCTTCTGAGCTGCAACCAATGGGTGTCTTTTTGTCGCCCATTTTTTGTGGAAACCCTTCCAGAGAAGTTGTGTTCAGCGTAATGCAGAAGGAGACATTTTTTATGATAGAGCATTTGTAGGGAAAGGAAACAATCTCTGGCACAGGTCATCTCCACCAGAAAGATTTTCCTGAGGAAGAGACATGTAAAGCTTGCCACGTGCTTTGTCACATCTAACTAAAATGCTCAGTACCGTTTACTAGAAGGCAATGTGGCCTGGGGCTTCTTCGAGCCATCGCTCCTCTTCTTCACAGGCTTCTCGACAGATGGGTGTTCATCCTTCTGCGTTTCCATCCCCTACAAAGGCATAAAGAAACCCCATGGATCTTTAGAATGTAAAATAGGACATTACCTGTTTAAAACACAACTTATAACCAGGATCACTGCTACCAAGGCTTGGGCAAACCTTTCCGAACTTACAGAAGGAAACAGGCCAGAGGTTCAGTGATGCCAACTCTTTGTTTTCAATAGCCCAAGGCAGGTTATGGCTGCTACCATACAGAGCAGCAGTCTAAAATCCCCAATTCATTCCTCTTGAGCATAAATGGGAATAATGCAAACTGGTAGGGAACTAATGCTCTTAAAGGAAGCTGCAGAAAAATTTGGACTCTTTGGAGGTTGGCCCATTGTGTTGGAAGTTGATTTGGTTCCACACTCACTCTCCCTGTTGCTGCACAAAGGCACACTCCCTTCTATAACGTAGGTAAAAAGAATAAAAAAAACCCCAGGCAAACAAATGATTTTCCACTGGATGCTGCTGAATTCACCAAGCTTCTTCCAGCTCCACAGGGCATGACAGAAGGGCAGTATTCCCAGAAGACAGACAGTAATTGTAGGAATTGGGATTGACTGGGACATCTTTTGTATATTTGGAAATTTTCTTGGCACTACTGCTTCCTGTGTCTTTTGCAAAGACTCTGTTATCTCCAGAAGCACTGTTCTCACTTAATTGCGTCACTGGGGGCAGAGTAGGGATAGTGGGGTGGGGGGTTATGCTTAAATGTAAACCCATTTTCTCCTCTTTCCCTTCCCTGTTTGTGGCCAATATTCAAAATATCCAATACCCCACTTTTCCTCTAATATTATCAATTCCTTTGCGTTCTGCAGATGAACAGGCTACGGATCAAGAGTTCATTCCCAGGAGCAAAATGATTTGGCAGAAAAGGAATGAGATAAGATTAGGTATGTTTGATCTCATATCAGCAGTGGCAATACTTGCACAAAGGAGACATTTCTCCGACCAAGCACTTCCTTTCTTCTTCATTCTTGTCAGAATATCTTCCAGGTCACGGGTGGAAAGAGATTGTTCCAAAAGCCTTTTAAATTTTTGGTGATTCAGCATCATTTTCACCATCTCCTGCCCATAATGCCTAAAACAAGAAAGAAAGAAAGAAAGAAAGAAAGAAAGAAAGAAAGAAAGAAAGAAAGAAAGAATAAAAGGTGAACAAACAAAGGAGAAGTGTTAACAGAATAAGCTGATACCTTAACCTCAGCAGCTGCCATACCTGCATGAGAAGGCATTACCTACTCAGCAAAGAGAGAGATTTACCTCCACTTGTCACTGCACAGTGCTGTCAGCTGAACACAAGAGGCAAGAGGAGAACATGGGGCAACAGAAAAATACAATCTCACTCTGAAACTGTGGGTGCGCTTCTGTGGCATCGAAGGATCCCAGGGAACAAGCAAAACACCTCTGCTTTGAGTCAGAGCTTATTAGCAGTGTCTTGCTGCCATTGCACAGTAATTTGCCTTTCTTTAACTGGCAGGGAAGCCAGGACCAAATGCCTCATGCTTGCTTTTGATTATTCTATACCATATGTATGCACAGGGACAGCTAGTTGCTCATGCGTTCTCGGCAGCTATTAATGGGAATTGAATCCTCAAAGTGAGGGGATTTGGGTGGTTTGGGTTGATTTTGCCACTAGGAAACCACAGTTGTCTTCAAGAAGCAATTTGGAGGTCATTCAGCCACAGATAAGAGCATTATAGAAATCTGCAGAAGAGGTTTAGAAAGACTGAATACATTGGCTAAAGACCCCTGGAATATTTCTAGGAAAGTCTTAAGTTAATGAGAAATAGATGTATGCGATCCTTCAGTGATGAACATTAACCAACATTTTGGCTTTGTCTTGTGCACCTAAGGCCAAGCAAAACTGTTTGACTGGCTCATCTGATGGCTCTTTTGATCTCAGGAAAGAATCATTCAAGTCCCAGGAAGTTGGCAATGCTCCCTCTTGCGGGACAACCTCACGTTCCCCAGCACAGTCATTTCCCCAGACAAGCCAGGGCAGTGGTCACAGCACCAAGCCTGACAGAGCTCAAGAAGCCTTTGGACAATGCTCTCGGGCACATGGAGTGACTCTTGGGGGGCCCTGCACACGGGCAGGAGCTGGACTCGATGACCCTGATGGGTCCCTTCCAACTCAGTGTATTCCGTGACTCTGTGAACCTCATCCACACAGTGAGGGAACTTAATATTTCCTTTAGCTTCCACTCTTTTGTGGTTTTGCCCTTTACAGCCAGACACCCAACAGTTTTCCTGTTTTAGGAGGTGAAATGAAGATCATTACCTTGTGTCCTTGTGACAGTCCTGAGCAAGCGTCCCTGCCGCGTGCGCCAGCCTCTCAGCCCTGGGCGTTCCTGCGAGCTTCGTGACTCCAGTTTTCTCCATCAAGGACAGGAGGAGTTGGGCCGCGCACTTCCGCACCTGGACGTGGCGGCTCCTGGGAAGAAGAGAGCGGACACTGGGGCACAGGGAGCAGAGGGACACAGCACAGGCCTTGGCCAGAGCATGCTCCCTGTCATTGCTGGGGGAAGGAGGCCTGGGTTCTCCCTGACACTTGGGACACCTGTAGAAGGTTCTGTCCGCAGAGAAACACAAAGTTAGCACTGTACAGAAGGACTGCCTGCAAGCAAGAGTGAGGAATTCAGTCTCCCTGCACTATCCGATACTCAACGTCTTTCCCCAAATTAACTCTGCGAAAGAGGGAAATTAAAGACAACCCAGGCTGACCCATCAGGGGCCAGCCACTACACAGACAGCCGCAGCAGGATTGAGGATATTTGCACCCATTTACCCCCAAATCTGCAGACTTTGGGAAAGAAACAAATGCAGGGAAAACACGCTGTGGGACATGAAGTTGCAGAATATTCAGCAATGCAGCCAGTTTCTTCTGTGAGGCTTGGCAAGAGATACATCTGAACGTTTCCCCCTTTTCCAAAGCTGAGGAAAGGGCGGCAGTCAGTTTAGCCAGCTTGTCCTGTTCTAGACAGTGTCTCTTGGGGACTATCAGGCCCAGCACCAACACTTAAGGCAGCACCTGCTTCAGCTGTCCCATGGCAGTCGGCCTGTGAAGGTGCCTGTACAGTGATTCATCATCTCAAGGCTAACATGAGACATCAGTTTGAATAGCAAGTGGGCCTCTAAGGCCAGGACAGTCCTACAAGATTCCTCTTGGCAGGAGCTGCACCTGCTGTGCAGGCTGTGCCACACCCAGCACGTTCTCCTCCATGTGCTCCATGCCCCAGCAAGAACCCTCCTTACTTCTCAAGTGAATGGCATAAGGAGGATGCATGGTTTTTCCCAAGGCCTCTGTGGTTAGGGCTGTGAAATATCAAAGAGCGCTCACAGCTGCAGTTGCAATTGTCCCTCTTCCCACAAAACCACAGGGCTCTATCCTTAGCCTTTGCAGGCACTTTCACTTGCCCACCATTCACCACATCTAGGCAACTCGGACAGACTGGGAGAACTCCAGGAAGCAGCAGCAAGCTGAGTCAGGGGAGGTTGAGGTTGGATATCAGGAAAAAGTTTTTCACCCAGAGGGTGGCTGGGCACTGGAACAGGCTCCCCAGGGCACTGGTCACAGCACCAAGCCTGAGAGAGTTCAGGAAGCCTTTGGACAATGCTCTCAGGCACATGGTGTGACCCTTGGCGTGTTTGTTCTGTGCAAGGCCAGAAGCTGGACTCGATGAGCCTGATGGGCCCCTTCCAACTCAGCATATTCTACAGCTCTGTGATTCTGTCAACTAAAGGGCTGCACAAGGGCAGAAATAGGTGACAAGAGGAAAGAAGTGAGGTTGATTGGAGAATCAAGTCACTGAGTTCACAGAAGATGCAGGATACAGGACCCTTCCCTCCCACCATTCCCATTCTCTCTCTCAGCCCTTCTCCCCCACACACAATAGAAGGTGAAGAATATCACTAAGAGAAGAAGAACCTACTGGACTCCACTGTCCATGAGAGCAGTCATTGCTCGTGCAGGAGTCACATGCTCCACCATGACTCCCAGGGTGTGAGTGGCTGCTTTCTGAACAAACTCTGGGGAGTTCCACACCATCTGGAGAAGGACCCGAGCAACCTCATCCACCTCCGAGTCCATGTCCTTCTGCAAGGTCACAAAGAGCTCTCCAAGAGTGACGATTGCAGAGTAAGACACCTTTGAGCGAAGGTTGGTCACCTGGGGAAGTCATGAGGGGAAACATAAGAATCACCTTGAAAAGAAAACCAGTTGCCTTAGACAGAAGTCCCAGGAAATGACAACACTTCCCGCTGTGTCCAGGGGAACACAAAAGCACAGGCAGAGCAGAAGAGCACAAGCACAGAAAGGCACTTAACTCTGGCACCTACTTGTGCTAGGCCTCAGGCCTGCTTCCTGCAGGCCTAAAACATATTATTTCACTTAAAGTGTTCTACTTAATTCTTCTGGAATGTCCACTGCTTTGGTTTTAGGCCCTTTTATTCAAAAAGCAAAGAAACAAATTAAAGCAAGGGCTGCTCTCAAGCCATAAAGGCACAAGTCATAAAGACAAAAGAGTCATTTGCTCCTGTTTGAAAAAGCAACAGCAGCAGTTGAAGCCCTCAGCCAGGAAACAGAAAACACAGGCTCAAGTCTACAGACTAATTGGCAGTGTTGAATTACAGCTTGGGCAGAGATTTGGACTGCAGCAAATAACATAATTAGTGTCTCCGCTTCTGCATTTGCACGTTGCATTGTAATGGCAGCTCGCTCCAAGAGGAGAGTGTCAGATGCCCGACCTACCAGTAAATAGAGCTACATGTGCACACAGATCCTATAGAGAGCTGACAGACATGAGAAAGATAAGGTCTAGAAACAGAAATGAAGGCAGTTCCTGAGCACACAGGGAGATGAACAAGCACATATCTACTCTACACACCGTGTATGAAGCACGAAGGACGATTCAGAACAATGTTCTTACCTCGTTGGTAAGTGCCAAGCAAACCTCACGAAGTCTACAAAGAAGGACTTCGGAGTGGGACTCAGCCAGGTGTTTGATGCTGAAGAGTCCCTTTTCCTTCAGCTCCCTGAAAGGCAAGTACCAAAAAGATTGACTTTCTCTCCACCCAAGAACTAGGCAGCACCCTCTGAATTTACCAGGCTGGCGGCTCAGTCAAACAAAGGGAGGTGCTTTTCAAGCAGTACTTGATGAAATCGTGGAACTCGCTGCCAC
>NW_024581047.1:0-13964 GCF_017639235.1 Corvus kubaryi
GGATGGATGGATGGAGGGATGGATGGAGGGATGGAGGGATGGAGGGATGGAGGGATGGAGGGATGGAGGGATGGATGGATGGTGACAAGAAGAGGGGACAATCAGGCCATTTTGCTCCTCCGTGGTGTGTCTGACCCTCATCCCGAGCCGATTCCCGGGAGCCAGGGGGGACATCCCTGCGCTGCCCGGCGGTGCCAGGCTCCGCTCTGGGCTCCAGGGGGTTGGCAGCTACCGCCTGGCGCTGCAGAGGATGGCGGGGGACCTGCTGTCCCTGCGCCGCCGCGTCGCCAGCCTGGAGGCGGAGAACGGGCACCTGCGGCACAGCCTGGCACAGCTCCGGGAGCCGGGCCAGCTCCGCGACACCGACCTGGACGTCATGACCCGGGAGGAGCTGCAGGACAGGCTCGGTGAGCGCCGGGCACGGGCAGGGGCCCGCTGGGCACTGCCACCTCCGGCCGGTGACCGGGACGTGGCGCGTCCTTGCAGCCACCCTGGGCCGCGAGCTGGCAGCCGGCACGGCGGAGATGAGGGGGCTGAGGGATCGCGTCCAGCGGCTGCAGAACGAGCTGATCCGGGTACGGAGGTGGGCACGGCCGGCAGCGGGGCTGGAAAAGTGGGCGCACGGCCCCGAAGTGCCCGAGAGCCCCCAGGCCCCGCCACGAGGCTCCCCCAGGTGATGATGCCCCAAGGCTTGAGAATTCCCGGCATGTTTTCCCCTTCATTCCCCGCAGAAAAACGACCGGGAGAAGGAGCTGGTGCTGCTGCAGCGGTGCCACCGGCAGCAGCAGCTGGCACTGAGGAGGTGCCAGGACAGGGTGGCCAAGGCCAGGGGACTGGAGCAGGCGCTGCGGCAGCAGGAGAAGGCGAGCGGGGGACACGGGCTTGGGGTGACAAGGACGGATCTGGGGGCACGAGGAGCCCCTCTGGCCCCTCCGGGCCCTCCACGGGGTGGTCACACAGCCCTGGCATCGCGCTGGGCACACGGGGACAGCTGTGCCCTCCGCGCAGGTGATCGAGGCCATGGAGCGGGTGCTGCGGGAGAAGCCGGCCGGGCTGGGCAGGAGCGCGGAGAGAGCCGCGGGTGGGTTCAGGAGGGGACAGGGACCCTCAGGGATGTCCCCAACCCTCAAGGATGTCCCCAAGCCAGCTGGGGGCTCCCTGGGATGGTCCAGGGCAGGAGCATGGAGGGACCCGCGGGTGGGTGCGGAGGGGACAGGGACCCTCAGGGATGTCCCCAAGCCTCCCGGCCGTGATCCATGCCAGGGGATCCGTCATTGCCGAGCCCCCCAGCCCCAATCCCCGGGCATGGGAGTGGCCGGGGCTCTCTGTCGGCCCCATCCCTGCTCGGCGAGAGGCACAGGACACGTCCCGCTGTCCCCCCACGCCACCCCACAGGTGACAGCCTCTGCGGGGACGCGCTGGCCGCGCTGCTGGCCGAGAACCGGCGGCTGCGGGAGGAGCTGGCCAGACCCCCCCGGGCCGCGGCCGCCGCTGCCCCGCGGGCCCCGGCGCTGCTGGTGAGACTGGGGAGGGGACACGGGGCTGGCACAAGGGACAGAGCCGGCAAACAGCACCGGGGGCGTCTCCTGGGGGGCACCGCCGGCTCCGTGGGGAGGCAGCAGCGGGGAGGGGGGCGATGCAGCACCGCCTTTGCCAGTCCCGCTCCTTTCGTGCCCACAGGGCGTCCTGGGGGGCACGGAGAAGCTGTGGCTGCTGGCCAGGCTGGAGGAGGCACAAGCCCGCGGGCGGGTGCTGGAGAGGCAGGTGGGCACCGCCGCCCTGCGCCCCACTCCGTGGTGGGGGGTTTGGGGGGCCGGGCAGCTGTGGCCTCCGTGTTTTGGGGTCTGTCAGCGCGTTTTGGGGTCTGTCGCAGCTGGAGGAGGCGGCCAGGAGGTGGGGCCGGGAGAAGCAGGAGCTGGGGACGCGCCTGCTGGAGCGGGAGCACGGCCTCCCCCTGGCCTCGGTGAGCGCCGGGGGAACAAGCACGCCCCAGTAGCCCCAGTATCCCCAGTATCCCCCCTGCCCACTCCCAGAGAGGGGGGAATTGCGTTTAAGCCTCCCCAAAACCTTTCTCTGCCCCCCTCCCAGAAGCTGCCAGCGATTTCCGTGCCCCCCCGGAGGCCACGCCAGGCGCTGCCCCCCCTGCCCTGAGCGCGCAGAGACGGAGACACCCAGGGCTGGCGCAGAGGAGCTTTTCCATGGGATCAGCGACAGAGGGAATCACGGGAGAAGCGGAACATTCCCGGGGGTCAGAGGAGCGCGGCCGCGGTCCCGGTGTGAGCCCGGGGACCCCCACGGAGCCGGAGGGACCCCGCGCCCATCCCGCGCTCCGTGGGGTGGCTCCGCTTTATCTCCGCCGTGGCGTAAGCGCAGCCTTGAGCCAAGGCGGGGACGCGGCCGCCAAGGATGTGGCCCTGAAAGCGTCCCAGCTGTCCCCAAACCCCATCGCGGGGCCGGGACGCGGGGGGTGCCCCCAGAGGGGGTCGGGCTGGGTGTCACTGGGGCGGCGGCCCTCACGCCTGGCACTCCAGGGGCCGCAGGGTCAGCTGGATGGGTTTGTCCGGGATCAGGATGAGGTCGAACTTGGTCCCGATTTCCACGGCTCTCATGGTTTCGATCTTGAAGTTCTCCAGGATCTGGGGTGAAGCAGGATAAGAGGGCATGGAGCTGGATGGGGTTGGGTGTGGGGCAAGGTGTCCCTGCCCACCCGAACCATCCCACGGCTCCCTGGGAGCAGACGCCCGCTCGCCGCCCGCCCCGCTGTCCCCTGCCGTCCGCGGTGTCCCCTCCGCGGGCCACTCACGTGCATGAGGAAGAGCTGCATCTCCAGCTCGGCGATGCGGCGCCCCAGGCACTGGCGCGGCCCGAAGCCGAAGCTCAGCCCCTGGAAGGGCTTGGGGCCGGCTGCGAGCCAGCGCTGCGGCCGGAACTGCTCCGGCTTCGGGAACACGGCGGCGTCGCGGCCCATGGCGTACAGACCCACCTGCACCAGCGTCTGTGGGGCGGCGGCGGCTCTGTGGGGCCGGCACAGGGCTCGGGCCCCCCCCGCTGCCCCCCCAGCCCGCCCCGCGTCCCCGGGGGTGGCTGACCTTGGCGGGGATGCGGTAGTCCTGCAGGATGACCTCGTGCGTGATGTACCTCTGCAGGGTCACGGCCACCGGGTGCAGCCTGCGCGACAGTGCCGCGGGAGGGGCTTCGGGGACAGCCCGGCCCGGACAGTTTGGGGGGGCTCCTCCTCGCCCGAGGGGCTCCTCCTCACCTGAGCGTCTCCTTGATGGCGGCCTTGAGCAGCCGGGTGGATTTGAGCATCTTCTCGCGGTCGCCGCCCGCCTCCCGTTTGGCTGCCAGGACCTCGGCCCGCAGCTGCTCCTGCACGCCCGGGGACCGCGCCAGCTCGAACATGGCCCACTGCAGCGTCATGGAGGTCTGGGGCACAGCGACAGCGGCAGCGCTGCCAGGACCTGCTCCCTGCCCGGGTCAGGCTGCCAGGACCTGCTCTCTGCCGGCCTCAGCGCTGCCAGGACCTGCTCCCTGCCCGGGTCAGGCTGCCAGGACCTGCTCTGTGCCGGCCGCAGTGCTGCCAGGACCTGCTCCCTGCCCGGTTCAGGCTGCCAGGACCTGCTCCCTGCCCAGCCACTCTGCCTTGATCAACACCAACCAGGACCTTCTCCCTGCCCTACTTAGCACTTGCCAGGACCTGCTCCCTGCCCTACTTAGCACCTGCCAGGACCTTCTCCCTGCCCTACTCTGCACCAACCAGGACCTGCTCCCTGTCTGACTTAGCACCTACCAGGACCTTCCCCCTACCCCACTCAACACCAGCCAGGACCCTCTCCCTCCGTGCCTCACTCAGCACCAACCAGGACCCTGTCCCCGCCCCGTACCGTGTCCACCCCTCCCGCCATCATCTCGGTGACGCTGGCGCGGATGTCGTCCAGGGGCAGCTTGTCGCGCAGGATGAGGTTGCAGAGGATGCCCATGTACTCCTGGGTGCTCTTGCGCCGCAGCCGCAGGTCCCGGTACACGTTCTGGATGCACTTGTCCGCTGAGGGGACACCCGGGGGACAGGGAGGCAGGGAGGGAGGGACATCAGCGCATCGCTGCCCTGGCAGCGCCCCGTGCGCCTTCCCTCAAGGTGCTGCCCGCGCTCTGCCCTTCATGCCCCGGCCGGTGGGACCCACACGGGTGACGCCACGCCGGCGGTGGCCCCGGGTGGTGGCACGGGGAGGTGGCAGGGTGGCACTCACCCTGGCAGAAGATGGCATCCCAGGCCTGCACGTGGTCGCGCCAGGTGCGGGTGTTGAGGCGGCGCAGCAGGGCCGGCGGCAGGTACAGCATGGGCGCCGTGGTGTGGAACATGCGCGTCACCGCCTCGATGAAGCGCTGCGCCTCAGGCTGCACGAAGTCCTGCAGCAGCCCCAGGCGCTCCCCGTACAGCACGTGGCACACGGCTGGGGACAATGACCGTCAGGGGCCTGTCCCCATGGCCACCTCCAACCTTCTCCATCCTGCACGTGGCACACGGCTGGGGACAATGACCGTCAGGGGCCTGTCCCCATGGCCACCTCCAACCTTCTCCATCCTGCACGTGGCACACGGCTGGGGACAGTGACCGTCAGGGGCCTGTCCCCGTCCCCATGGCCACCTCCAACCTTCTCCATCCTGCACGTGGCACATGGCTGGGGACAGGGATCATCAGGGGCCTGTCCCTGTCCCCATGGCCACCTCCAACCTCGCCATGGCTACAGAGATCTGGCCTGGCCTCCTGTTTGCCTCTGAGGGCTTGGGTTGGGTTGGTGACCAGCTGGTGACCAGTAAATGATAAAAGGGTGTTTTATCAACAGTGTCGAGCTGCTCTGGGCTCATCAGGGGAGGGGATATCACGCCTGGAGAGGGGACATCCCTCTGCACCCTCTGGCTCTGGGGAGAAGCTTTTGGCTGATCCCTGAGGACGGGGCTGGGCTTTTTGGGGTTTTTGGGGCCCCCATGGCACTCACACTCGAGGGCGAAGCGGAAGAGCTCGTGGCTGAAGTCGGCCGTCCAGCAGTCACGGCCGCTCTGCTGCGCCTGGGCCCGCGCCCGCCGCACGAAGTCCTCGCCCACCTGGTTGAGCAGGGGCACGAAGCCGGGCACCACCTCCGGGGCCAGCACCTCCTTGTTCAGCATCAGCCGGTCCGAGCGCCAGGCCTCGCCCGTCCTGGTGGCATGGAGCGCGTGGGACAGGGGGACAGGCGGGATGCCACCCCAGCAGCACAGCCAACATCCCCGTCACCCTCCAGCCCCTCCTCGCACCCCACGCTGGCACTGCTGGCCGCGGCAGCAGCCCGGGTTTGGGGTGCCCCACTCACTTGAGCAGCACCCCGTAGGGTTTGTTGCGGAAATCACGGTAGGCCACCCACGGGGGGACGCTGAAGCGCTCGGGCAGGGCCCCTTCGGCCTGGAACAGCGTGGCCGCGTCCCCGGGGCTGATGATGTTCACGCTCTCGTAGACACCCAGCTTCTCCCTGGACGGGGAGCAGGGGGTCAGCCCCGAAATCACCCACCCCACACCCTCAGGATGTTCTGTCCTGGAGGATCAGGGGGGCATGGAGAGGGTGCAGGAATCAAATCCCACTCCCTTCCTGCTGGCATCCACACCCTGGGGAGATCAGGGAGGGCAGAGCCCTTGCCAGCCCCGTTATCCCAATGTCCTGCATCCACAGGGATCCTGTCCCCTCCTGATCCTCACGATCCCTGTCCCCTCCCGGGGCACGGGGTCTGTCCCCTCCCGCCTCACAGTCCCTGTCCCCTCCTGTCCCCTCCCAGGGCACAGCTCCTCTCCCACCCCGCGGTGCCTGTCCCCAAGCCTGGCCGGGCTCCCTCAGCAGCTCGGCCCGCAACCCCCGATCCCTCCCCAGACCCGAACCGGCAACACCGCTGGGCTGGGGGCGCGGGGAGGGGACACGGGGAGGGGACACGAGAAGGGGACACGGGGAGGCCCAGCCGCCCCCTCACCTGTAGATGGGCCCGAACTGCCGGAACTTGCGGGCCATGATGAGGTGCAGCTGGCTGGGGCCGCCCTCCTGCCAGAAGCGGTACAGGTTGAGCCACCCCGCTCGCCACTCGCCCGGTACCTGGTTGAAGGGACGCGGAGCCGAGGGGACAGCGGGGACAGCCCCGCCGAGCCGGCGGCACCGCGCGGCTGCGACAGGGGGACATCCCCGCAGGGCTCCGGGCGTGGTGGCAGCGCGGGCGAGCATGGGGAGGGACGGGAGGGAGGCCGGGAGGGACGGGAGGCCTCGCTCTTATCCCCAGCTCAAGGAGAGGCTCCCGCCCGCCTCCCGGCAGGGACGGCCCCTCCCGGGACGGGAACAGGCGGCACCGGGCACGGGCGGTGGCACAGCGTGGCCCCCTCGCAGCGCCGGCCACAGGTGACACGGTGGCCTTGGGAGAAAGGCGGAATCTGCCCCCAAAATGATAACAATGCTCGGGGGGAAGGGCGGGGGACAGCGGGGGTGGGACACAGCACGGGGCAGGTCACCCCGGCCTTGGGGACAGCCTTGGGGGCTGCTGGCCAGGGTCACCCCGCGACGGGACGGCCTTGGGGGCTCCGTGCCGCTGCTGGGGGGGTCTCACGTGCACCCTCGCCAGGACTGGGGTGCTGGGGGGGCGGGTCCGGCATTCCTGGGCTCTGTCCCCAATCCCAAACACCCCCTGGCAGGAGGGAAAGGCTTTTGGGGTGTCGCGAGCTGGGCACAAAGCTGCAGCCTCGAGGGTGGCGGCAGACAAGGTCCCTTGTCCCCGGGCACAGGCGCCAGTCCGCGGTGGGGGACAATGGGGAGGCGGACGCGGAGGGTCCCTCGGGCCTCTCTTTGGGGTGTCCCCGGCACAGGGACGAGCAGCGGGGTGGCCGCAGAGCCGGGAATGCCGAGCGGGGCTGGCGGCGGATGCGACATCGGCGACGGGCACCGGGGGGCGCGCCGGGCCCGTCAGTGCCACCGCGCGGGGACAGCAGCGGCTTGTCCCCACTGCGGAGCGTGGAGCCTGTCCCCTGCCGGGGCACTGGGGCTGTCCCCTCCTGCCCCACGGTCCCTGTCCCCTCCTGTCCCAGCCCCCATTGCTGTCCCAGCACGAAAACCCCGCTGGCTGCAGGTGCAGCCCGGAGCAGCCCCGCTCGGCGGGGACATGGTGGCACCGTGCCACCCCCTCCTTCCCCCCTGCGCTGCCACCAGCCTGGCTGGGACCCAGCCACGGACACGGCGTCAGGGCCCACGGGACACGGGGGGACACGAGGGGACACGGGGGGACACGGAGGGACACGGGGGGACACGGAGGGACACTGAGGGACACGGGGGACATGGAGGGACACGGAGGGACATGGAGGGACACGGGGGGACATGGAGGGACACGGAGGGACACTGAGGGACACAGGGGGACACTGAGGGACACTGAGGGACACTGAGGGACACGGGGGGACATGGAGGGACACGGGGGGACACTGAGGGACAGGGGGGGACACGGGGCGACACGGGGGGACACTGAGGGACACGGGGGGACACGGAGGGACACGGAGGGACACTGAGGGACACGGGGGGACATGGAGGGACACGGAGGGACACTGAGGGACACGGGGGGACACTGAGGGACACAGGGGGACACGGGGGGACACAGGGAGACATGGAAGAACACTGTGGGATACGGAGTGACACGGAAGGACCCGGAGGGACATGGAGGGACACAGGGGGACACAGGGGGACAAAGGGGACACACGTCCCCATGCTGAGCCATTGTCCCCACCCCCGAGGTCACAGCCCCCATCACTGCGTCACCTCGGCACCCCTTCCCAGCACCGTCACAAAGTGTGGGGACACCCCAGCACCCCGTGCCTGTCCCCGGCGTGACTCAGGGGTCCCACGGGGTCCTGCCCGTGCCCCCTCTTGTCCCCCCCACCCTGCGAAGCCGCCGAACTTTCCGCCACGCTCAGAGCACGGAGGAAACGCCGCGGCTGTGTCCCCTCGCCGGGGGGGGCTCTGACGGGAAGCGGAGGGCGGCAGGAAGCGGTCGGAGGTGCCAAGGCACCCGCGGCGACACCTTGTCCCCAGCCGCGGTGACAAAAGCGCGCTGCCCCCGCCGCCAGTGCGTCCCGGCTGCCTCGGGATGGCGGAACGGAGCGCGTCACCTCTCCCGCGTGGCCTTGTCCCGGGGCCACCCACGCTGGGGACAAGGACGGGCCCTCCGCAGCGCTTTCGTCGCGCGGGGGAGGTGACACCGCCCGCTTTCGCTCTCCACCCGCCGGGTTTTCCAGGCGGTGTCACCTCCGGGGCGAGCGGGTGACAGCACCGCCACCTCTCCCCCCGTCAGTCACCCCCGGGGGGGCCGCTGGGACCCCCTCCGCTCCCTGCTCCAGGGCAGGAATTCCAGAACCGGGGCTGGGAATGCCGCGGCTGCGGGGATTCGGGGCAGGGAAGGGGGTTCGGGGGAGGAGCTCATCCCTCTGGCATCTCTGCCGCCACGGAGCCCATGGGATGGGCCGGGATGAGCCGGGATGGGGCTGGGATGAGCCGGGATGGGGCTGGGATGGGCCGGGATGAGCCGGGATGGGCCGGGATGAGCCGGGATGGGGCTGGGATGGGCCGGGATGGGGCTGGGATGGGGCTGGGATGAGCCGGGATGGGCCGGGATGGGGCTGGGATGGGGCCCGCTTCAGGCACGGGGGGCTGGAGGTGGAAATGTTCGGAGGGGACGATGCGGGGACGCTGTCGCACCCCTGGGATGCTGAAATCCACCTGGAAAAAGGGGCGTGGAGCTGCTGCTTTGCTTCCTGACCCTAAACCACACCCTGCATCCCTGTGTGGGTCCATCCCGCTGGGATCCCCGCTGCTCGCTCCCATCCCCTGGCAAGGACGGGGGCTTTGATGCATTTTCCACCAAATCCCCCTCAAGCTCCCCCAAATCCCCCCAGGACACTCCTCAATGCCCCAAAATCCCCCTTAAATGGCCCAATTCTCCCCCAAACCCCCAAGACCTCTCCACAATGCCCCAAACCCTCCCCTCCAGGAACCCCCAACATCCCCCTCCAGCCGCCCCAGGATCCTGCAGGGATTTCATCCCGGGCTCTTCCCCGCTCTCGGGAGTGGATCCACTCACGGACGGGCGGCTGGAAAATCCCAGGGGTGAAATCCCGCCCAGGAACCCCCCGTGATTCAAAGCGGGGCTGGGAGCGGGGGAAACTCATTTTGGTCATACTCTGCTGAAAACGAGAACGTTTCGGCTGCAGACAGCTCTGCCCGGAGGGTTTTCCCTGGGATGGCAGGAAGGGATGACCTCGCACAGGGTCATCCTCCCCCTCAGCATCCCTCAGGAATTTGGGGATGCTCGGGATCCGGAGGATGGAGAGAGCCGGGAGCGGCTCGGATGTGAAATTCCGCCTCGCTTTTATTCTCCTCTTTCATGAAACTGAATCTCCTTTCACCCATTTGTTGCCAGACTCCCAAGTTTCCAGGCTGACGCCCGGTTTTTGGGGTGTCCCGCCCCATGGGACGCGTTCTCCAGGCAGGACCACCCCTGGGGGATCTGGGAGTGGGAATCCAGGGCTGGGAAGGGCAGAGCCTTTGCGTGCGGGGCTGCGGGGAGGAGGAACGGGGCCGCAGCGTGGGATGATCCCGTGCTTGACTTCCCCCGGTTTCTCCCGGGCCGGCTCGTTTCCCGTAAACTGCCGCGTTTCCCGCTCGGGCCCCTCTCCCTGCTTCCCCTTGTCCCACCTGGATCACTCTCGGGTCCCCACTCGGGATCCCGGACCGCAGCAAAGCACAGGGACACCTGCGCGAGGTGGGATAAATGCCGGGATCCTCGGGAAAAACGGGGAAACGGCCCCAAGGCAGGCGATAATCGCTGCAAATGGACCTGTCACATTCCCGGCCGGGAAAACCGGTCGGACAAGGGGTGATGGCAGCTGGGAGCGAGCCGGGAGCGCGGCGGGGTTTCAGGCAGCTGATCCTGACACTTGGAATTCCTGGATGGAGCCATAAACGGATTTATCCTCCCTCTGTGGGAAGGCGCGGCCGGGATGCAGCAGCGCCTCTCCATCCCTGCAATCCTGGCTCTCGTGAATCCAGGGGTATCCCGATCCCAGCGGAACGGATCCGCACCCCCATCTCAGCAGGAAGATTCCCAGAGGGAATCCAAATGCGGCTGGAGACGGCATCCCTGGGATGCTGCTGTGGGCGTCCCATCCGTGGGGATACAGGATGGTCCCGCATGGCAAATCCTCCTCCTGGAGCAGCCTCCAGGCTGGAATGACCCCAAAAATGATGCTGGGAAGAAAAAAAAAAATCAAATGTTCCTTTGGCTTTTGCTTGAGGCGTGCGGCCGTCCCCGCTCCAGAAAAGAGCCTGGCAAAGCTGCTGGAATAAACACCTGACCTTCCCGTGCTGGAATGCGTGACCTTCCTGCGTGTGCCGCTGCCGGGAGAGCGCAGATCCCAGAATAAGCCCCGGCCGCGGGGAGGGCGGTGACACCGCGGCTCCCCCTCGGGCAGCCCCGAGGCCGCAGCAAATCCCAGCTCCCGGCTCTGCTCCCGGGTTTCGGCTCGCGGTATTTCGGGAAGCAGCCGGCGGGGGTGGGAGCGCGTCCCCAGAAGAAAACCCAGCCCGAGGAGCTCGGGGTTTGGGCTTTTCTCAGGGAATTCAGCCCAAAAGCTCCGCGCTTCGTCCTGGCTGCTCCCGGGGAGCGGGGCTGCGATGGGGAGGGGACGCTGCGCAGCCCCCTGTGCGTGTCCCTGTCCCCCGGGCGCTCCAGGCTGTCCCCGCGCTGCTCAATCCCGCGCTCCCAGCCCGATGTTCGGGCAAGGAAAGGGATTTTGGGGCAGCCAAACTGGAATTATCGCTGCCTGCGCCCCGCTCCACCCCGTTCCGAGGGGCTCAGCATCACCTTCCAACCCTCGCGCCCGGGGGTTCCGGGAGGGATTTTGGAGCTTTGGGGTCCCAGCTGGGAATGGGAACAGCTCGGTGTCCGTGCGCAGCACCCGAAAATTCCCTCTGCGAGCTGGGCTCCTCTCATTTCCCATCCCACGGCGGGGCGGGGGCTGCCAAAATTCACACTCGCGGTTCTGGAACCCGCCCGCTCGCGGCTCCTGCCGCCTCCCTTGCCGCAAGCTGCCAGCGGGAATGCTGTGCCAAAGCCGGCGCTGGGGAGGGAAGGAGGCAAGGAGAGGTTTCGCTTTCGGCTGCCAAAGCCCCCCCTGTGCGGATCAGGGAGCTGCGGGTCCCGTCAGTGTCCCCAGCGCCGCAGTCCCGGGGTGCAGCACGGGACAAAACCGCCCATCCCGAGAGATTTCCCTGCGGGAAAAGGCCCGGCAGCAGCTCCAGGAACAGCCAGGCATGGACGGGGATGAGGCCCGAGCCGGGTCTGCCTTTGTGCCGCGGGGCTCGACGGAGCTTTGCGGCAGCGAGGCGAGGCTTTGTTCTCTCCCGCCGTTGTTGGCACCTTCCAGAACCCCGAATTCCCGTTCCCTGCCCCGCTCCAGCCCCAGCCCGGCCCTTTCGCCCCGCAGCACCAACCACGGGCTCGCTGATCCCCAAAATCAGGAGCGTCCCGCGCGGGAGGTGAGGGGATGGTTCCCCATCACGGAACCCCGCCGCTGTCCCCTTCCCTCGCTTTCCAGGGGTGCTGCTGACACCCCGCGTTGGATTTTCCAGCGGGAATTTGCTCCTGGAAGGCGCCAGCCTGAAGCAGGAGCAGCAAACGCAGGGCTGGGGCTGCTGCTGGAGAGAACAGGACATGGAAAAAGGCGAGGGGAGATCCTGGCCCCCACCATTCCCAGTGAGCAACACGGCGCTGCGCTGCTTTTTTCCACTCTTTATTCCAACCGTCCACTTTGGTTACAGGTCTGAAAGGGGATTTTTTTGTTGTTGTTGTTGCTGTTTTTTGGTAGCTGTCGTGGTGCTTTCATTTTAATTGTCCTCTCCTGCAATCCGCCCCCACGTGCTGTAACGTTATAAAATCCTACGGTACAGTAATGAGCAGTCGATATAATAAATATCTGTTAGTCCACAAAGTTAAAGTGCTTTGAGAAGGGCTGTAAGAAGCTCTATCCTAGACTCGGGATGGGGGAACATCTCGGGAATGTAGTGCAGTAGGAAGCTCTGGCCCGCTGTCCACGGGGTGTGGACGGGGCACCTCCCCCGGCCCCGAGGCCCCGCGGGCTCCCCTGAGTGAGCGGGCCCGGAGCAGGAGCCGGAACAGGCATTGGAAGCACGGCCCGGGGCCGGGAGAGGTTTGGACAAGGAGTAGGATCCCCCTGTGCAGGGAGAGCATCCCGATTTTCACAGTTTAGTCTAGCTCCGAGACCTCCGAAAGCGCGAGGGAAGCGAGCCCCGGGCCTGCCCCGGCCCCAGGCTCGGGGGACAGAGGCAGAGCCCCCGCGCCGCCCTGAGATCCACGGCCGCTTTCCCTGAGGACGCCTGGTCCCTGTCCCGGGGAGCGGGGTGGGCGCAGGGACGGCCCCGCTGCCCCCGAAAATGCCCCTCAGCTGCCCGCAGAGGATTTGTGCGTCTCCAGCGTCTCCCCAGCGCCGCCCGCTCCGCTCCGGGCTCTGCTCCCACCTTCCCTTCCCGTCCCTTCGGCCCGGCCCTCCCCACACCCCCAATCCAGTCACCTTCCGAGGCTTTTCCATGCAAATTCCCAACGTGGCGCCGGCCCCCGCCGGGTTTTCCAGCGCCGATTCCCAACCTCCCTCCCACACCAAAGCCGGCTGCAAACAAAACACGACAAACCGAGCCCCCGAGCTCCGAGCCCTCCGGAGCGGGTGGGGGTGTCCCAGCTGCTGCCAACCCCAACAGTATCCATGAAAACCTTGGGAGGCAGCGACCCCCGCTGGGACCCCCCGGTGCGGAGGCCGAGGGCCGGCTCCTCCTCCTCCTCTTCATCACATGCAAGGAGTGGCCGCGCCCTGAGGATCAGTGCATGCATCGCTGGACATCCGCGATCACGGAGCCGCCCACCGCCACGGCCACCGCCGCGTGTCCCCGAGCCCTGCAGTCCCACCCTCCTCCCGAGGCTCTTCCAGCGAGGCCAGCGTGGAGAAGGCGCTGCTCCCTCGGGGAACAGCTCAGTGTCCGAGCAGCTGCAGAAATCGGGGATCCGCCGCGGGGGCGAGCGGGACGGCGCGGCGTCAGTGGAAGAGCTCGGCCAGGGCCACCACGAGCAGCAGCTGCAGCCACGAGGCCAGCGTGGCCGTGGCCCGGCCCTTCTGCGACTGGAAGCGCAGGCGGTCGAGCAGGCGCTCCTTGACCAGCGCCTGGCGGAAGCCGTCCTCCTCGGACACGCAGACGTAGTGGCCGTAGTGCTCGCGGCGGACGCTGGGGATGAAGTGGAAGCAGTCCTGCTGCGGGCGCGACGTGTTGCAGCTCTTGATGAGCACGTCCTCGTGGTACCAGTTGTAGGTGGCGTAGTGGGACTCGATGGAGCAGTTGAGGTAATAGCGGGAGAAGGGCATCACCGAGATGTTCCGGAAGTCGTCTGCGGGGGACACGGGGCTCAGGGATGGCCGGGAAGCACGGATTGGGTTGATGGGATGGTGCCCGTGGCAGGAGGGGTGGAACTGGAGGGTCTTTAAGGTCGCTGCCAGCCCCAAGCACCCCGCTGCACGTAAGGACGGTAGCCCACGGCTGGTGAAGGCCGCAGGACTTTTCTGCCGGTTTAACCCTTCCCACCCAGCTCGGAAAAATGATTTCCACCCATTCCAGCTCGGTGTGTTGATTGCAGGGGCATTCCCAGTTCCCCAGCGACACCTCCCACCACCCAAAGCCATCCAAAGCCACCCAAAGCCATGCAATGACACCCAAACTTATCCAAACCCACCCAAATCCACCCAAACTCATCCAAACGCACCCAAAGCCACCCAAACTCATCCCAACCCACCCAAATCCACCCAAACACACTCAAACCCACCCAAATCCACCCAAACACACTCAAACCCACCCAAA
>NW_024581047.1:13974-25259 GCF_017639235.1 Corvus kubaryi
ACTCAAACCCACCCAAATCCACCCAAACACACTCAAACCCACCCAAACTCATCCAAACACATCCAAAGCCACCCAAACTCATCCAAACCCACCCAAACACATCCAAACTCATCCAAACTCACCCAAACCCACCCAAACACATCCAAACTCATCCAAACCCACCCAAATCCACCCAAATCCACCCAAAACCATCCAAACCCACCCAAACTCATCCCAACCCACCCAAATCCATCCAAACACACTCAAACTCGTCCAAACCCACCCAAACCCACCCAAATCCACCCAAACCCACCCAAACTCATCCAAATCCACCCAAACCCACCCAAATCCACCCAAACACATCCAAACTCATCCAAATCCACCAAAGCCACCCAAAGCCATCCAAACCCACCCAAAACCCACCAAATCCACCCAAATGCACCCAAACCCACCCAAATCCACCCAAACATATCCAAACTCATCCAAACCCACCAAAACCCACCCAAATCCACCCAAGCCTACCCAAACTCATCCAAACCCACCCAAACCCATCCAAAGCCTGGAGAATTCACCAATTCCTGCCCCAACCACGCCCTGGTCCTACAGCTCAGCACCTCCACGTACCTTCCTTGACATCCCCCCTCTGGCAGCTTCCTTGCCACGAGTCCAAGTTCAGGTTCTGGAGCACCTCCCTAGGGGACAGGAATGGGAATAAGCACCAACAGAACATCGGGAAGCGGCATTTTGGGGGCAGGAATGCCCCAGATGAGTGGGATGAGTGGGAATCTCCGCCCCCATCCCAATGTCGGAAGGTTGGAGATGAGCAACGTGAGGCCCAGCAGCGAGGACAGGGGTTGGGCGCTCAGAACCCTTCAAGGGAGGGAGGGGTCGGTGCAGAGCGCCCCAAACTTTTGGGGACAGCGCAGACACCCCAAACCCACGCACGGCCACGGCCCGGGAGGGGACCGCTGAGGGTGTGGGCGTTTGTCCCGCGGGATCAGGAGGTCGGGGTGGCCACCACGCACCGGCTGAGGGCCAGCGAGAGGCAGGAGCCATTGGCCCAGCCGCAGTAGGGGTCCCGGGCCAGCACGCAGCTGTGGCAGTTGTTGCGGTACGCCCCGCACATGGCCATGGGCAGCTCCAGGACGCGGCTGCTGGAGCCCACGTACAGCACGGCCTGCGGGAGGAGAGCACAGGGAACGGTCATTCCACATCCCAGGGACAGCCGGGGAGGGCAGGAAGGAGCTGGAGCTGCTGGAGGGAGGCCACGGAGCTGCTCCAAGGGTGGAGACCCTCTGGAGCCAGGCTGGGAGAGCTGGGGGTGTTCACCTGGAGAAGGGAAGGATCCGGGGAGAGCTCAGAGCCTAAAGGGGCTCCAGGAGAGCTGGAGAGGGACTTGGGGGTGACAGGACACAGGGAATGGCTCCCCACCTCCAGAGGGGGGGGATAGGTGGGATATGGGGAAGGAATTGCTCCCTGTGAGGGTGGGGAGGGGCTGTGGCGGAATTCCCAGAGCGGCTGTGGCTGCCCCTGGATCCCTGGCAGTGCCCAAGGCCAGGCTGGACAGGGCTTGGCCCCCCTGGGACAGTGGGAGGTGTCGCTGCCATAGTGGGGTGGGATTGGGCGATCATTAAAGGTCCCTTCCAACCCGAAGAATTCCATGATCCCACTCCCAGCCCCCCGCGCTGGCGCTGACCCCTCTGTCCCAGCCTGACCAGCCCTCCACCCTCCTGCCCTGGAGCAGGGACCCACCCTGGCGTGGTCCAGGATCATGGACTGGATGGGGTCCTTGTTGGGGAACACCTGGATCTCCATGACGTTCTGCACCCCGTCCGGCAGCTCCACCACCTTGTGGATGGAGCCCTTGTCTGGGAAGAGAGAGGGATTCCGAGGGGAGGTGACGGTGCCAGGAGGAGCCTGCCTGGGTTCCCGGTGCCCGGAGAGGGCAGGATTTTCCCCGGAGCAGCCTCCCGAGGGAATGGGGCTCGGGAATCCTCATGGATTCCCCATTCCCAAGCGGATCCCTCCTCCCGCTCAGCTGGTGAAGCCCAGCCCGTGCCGGGGTCAGGACCCCCCGGTGACCCCGTGTCCATCCCACAGCCCTTCCCGCTGGATCAGCCTTCCCAGGGGGACTCTGCGGGGCGTTTTCCAGGATTCTGGAAAATCAGACCAACGGGAGCGCTCGTGGGCCCTAATCCGACCCCAGCCACCCACCGAAAGCCGGCTGCAGCTCCTTAATCACACACCGGGGATTTAAATCCCTGCAAGCCCCTCCACGAGCGCCGGAGAACAGATCCCAGCACGGAGCAGACGGAGGGATGAGCCCAGCTCGGGGAAGCGCCAGGAAACGATGGAGCCGCTCCTTTCAGGAAGGATTTCTGCTCCACCCCTGGGGCGGGCTGCGCCCCCCTCCCCGCTGGCAGCGGCCCCTCCGGGCCCCTCCCCCGTGCCTGGGATGCTGCCTGGAGCCCGGCTGTGCCCACGCAGCCAGGCTGGAAGCGTTCGGCTGTTCCCGGGACTTGGCAGCTCCCGCCTGCCTGACGAGCATATGCCAGGCTGGGAACGCAGCCCCGGCGCCGCCCCGCTCCCCCCGGGCGCTGTCCCCTCCGCCGGGCGCTGTCCCCTCCGCCGGGCGCTGTCCCCGCTGGCGGTACCTGTGGCCAGGTAGAGCACGTTGTAGCGCTGCCCGTCGCCCGCGGCCACCTCGTGCACCCCGATCTTCTGGTAGCGGTGCTTGTTGTGGAACAGGGGGCTCCTGGAGGGCGACAGCGGCTCCACGCGCTCCTCCACCTCGGGGTGGCTGTCGGCGATCTTGAACGTCTCGCTCGGGGTGTGCTGCCCGGAGGGGACGCACTGCGGGCCGAGGGGACAAAAGGCGCCGTCAGAGCCGGCAGGGACAGTCCCGGCGCTGCTGTCTCTGTGCCCGTGCCAGCTGCCGCTGAGATGCTCCCTCCCCGTGCTTTCCATGCCGGGGTCAGACCTTATCCAGCCTCCTCCCACTGCCAGGGCTCGGCTCCTTCGCGCAGTGTCCCCTCCCCTGCCCCGCGGGCCCTCCCGGCCTCGGGACCCCCGAACCCCCCTCACCTGGCCGGGTTTGACCTCCGGGGTGGGGCCGGTGTAGCCTTTGAGCCGGGATGTCCGGAACACGTTGTCGATGTCCCCAAAGGAGTAGACACAGACAGCAGAGCTTCCCCTGAGGGGACAACGACAGGGTCAGGGGGACAGCGGCCGCCCCCTGGCTCTGTCCATGGCCGTGCCCGCTCCGGCTGTTTTCCAGAGGGAGAAGAGGGCTGGAAGGAAGGATTTGGGACAGGGCCCCTCACCAGGTGTTGGTGAAGAGCCCGTAGACCTTGGAGCGCCGCCAGTCGCCCGCGGGGACGAAGAAGACGTCCTGCAGCCAGTTGAAGTTGCCCTTGGTGACGGGGTCCACGCAGATCAGCGTGGCCTTGAGGAACGTGGTCCACTTGGAGGCCGAGAGGGAGCTGGTTCCTCCCTTGTCCTCCTGAGGGACAGGGACAGCGGGGAGGGGGTCAGGGCTTGGCGGGAACACCCCAAACCCCCATCCCGAGGGATGAATTGGGAACTGCGGGATGCTGCAACACCCCAGCGAGACGGAGCAGGGAGTTCTGTTCCCTGCGAGGCCGAAGGACGTGGCTGTGCCCACCCAAAGTCGGTGTCACAGGGGCCAAACCGAGCCTGGCTGAGCCCAGGGGAGCTGGCACGTCCCCTGTCACCCCCGGAGCTGCCCTGGCTCCCGGCCCGCCCCATCCCCGAGGTACCTTACACAGCTGGGCCACCCGCGAGATGTTCCTGGGCGCCTCGGGGCTCTTGTCGGGGTTGTCCTCGCGGAAGAAGTAATAAATCTTGTCCTGGTGAGGCTCCTCGTGCCTCAGCGTGGTGGCCTTGACAAACTGAGGGTCTGGGGAGGGAAGGGACAAAGCCTGAGCCACACGGATTCCATCCGGGAAAGCCGCCGGTGGGGACAGGGCGGGGAAGGGGACAGAGCAGCGCCCCAGGGCAAGGAGAGCTCCCAGCCCAGCCTCCCCCTCGCCGCCCCCTTCCCGGGGCTTCCCACTGCTCCGCCTCCCGCCCGACCCCACGGACTCATTCCCGGCAGGGAACGGCTCCCTGGAGCCGCCTCGGCAGCCAAGGAAAGCCGCGTCCCTCCTCGCTCTGGGAGCTGTTGCGGGAAGGAAGGACCCCTCAGGAGGAGGAATGCGCGCTGTTTGTCGGGAAAACCCCGTGATGCCGATCCTGTTAATACAGCCCTGCCACGCCGGGCGTCCCTGGGTCCCTCTGAGCATCCTTAGCTGCTGTTCCCATGGCAGAGAACGTGCCGGGATCAGAGCGCTGCTGTTCCCAGGGCAGGGGCTCTCCCGGGATCAGCCTGGCAGCCCCGGGGCTCTCAGCTCTGCTTTGGTTTCCCCTCCCTGCTGTCGCTTCAATTCAGTTTTCACCCCAGCGATCCCCCATTTCCCGGTGTCCCCGGGAAGCCAGCGCAGCCCCGTGGAGGCGGAGCAGGCTCCTGTCCCCATGTCCCCACCCTGTCCCCAGCGTGCCCCTGCCCCAGTTTCACTCCAGCCGGGTTTGCCCAGAGCCCCTGCCCGCAGTGGAAGTTGCCCAACGCCTCGGGGAAGCTGCCGGGCATTTTGCACAAGCCCATTTCCTTCCCCGTGCCAGAGGGACTGGCCAGCCTCATTTCCCATCCCCCGAGGAGGGGGAAGTCACTCCTGAAGCGGTGGCATTCCCCCAGCTGCAGGGGACAGCTGCCTGGCACCGGGGGCACCTGGCCAGCCCCCACCGCAGACCCCAAATGAGAAGCTCCGGAGCTTCTCCTGCCCCAGCTGGGCACAGGGGACGTTCCCAGAGTCCGGCTGGGATCCCCCAGCGGGAGCGTCCCCCACTCACTCTGCATCACCGTGTCGCTGGTGTAGAGCTCTCCGCCGCCCCTGACGCGGCGGAAACGCGGGATCTTCCCGTTCTGCTGGCTCTTCTTGATGGTGGAGTAGATGTCCTGGCCTGCGGGACACAGGGATTGGGGAGAGGAGAAGGAATGAGAGCAGCCGGGATTCCCTGGGCACGTGGATTCACAGAGATGGTGGATATGGAACAGGACCCTCCGTCCTGCCAGGGCTGCCCCAATCCTTAAAGGGTGCCAGGGGCAGATTCTTGGGAAGGATCCTCACCTGTCCCCCCTGCCAGGCCTGGAGTGGTGGGATCACTGCAGGCCCCCCCTTTCGAAGGTCCCTCCCACCCCAAAACATTCCTGATTCCCAACGTTCCTCCCGTGCCCCAGGTGGGAATATCCATGCTCTGTCCCAAAGGGATGGAACAAGGAGCGCTCGGGCCACCCAGAGCAGGGGACAGAGCCCTCGGAGCAGCCTCAGGGGCTCCCTGTTTGTCCCAGGGAGTTTCTGTGCACAGCAAAACCACTGGAAAACGGGAGAAGGGGAAAACATCCATCTCACCATCGACGACGACGAGCGTGTTGGAGTCGGGGGTGAAGGGAGCGATCCCTCTCCCATCCCAGGGCGGGCTCTCCTTCCTCTGTGTCTGGGGAAGAACACAAAGGGATCCTGAGTGGGATCAGGCCCTGCAGGAAGCGGGAGGCCGGGTTTTCCCTGCCTGGCTGGGGGAAGGATCCTTACCACATTCCAGCAGGTGGGAGCGCAGGCGCCGGTCCCGCACACCAGGAGCCCGTCCCCGTACTGCTCCACCAAGGTCAGGTAATTCCGGCTGTCCTCCTGCCGGGGGGAGAGGAGCCTGGGAATGGCGCCGCAAAGCCCCCGGCACCGCACGGCTTCCCAGATTTTACCTGGATCTTCCCGGGTCTCCTCACCCAGAGGGAGCTTGTGAGGAGCACACACAGCTCCTTCACCCCAGATCCTCCAGCGCTCCCCATCCCGCTGTTCCCAGATCCTCCAGCCCTCCCCATCCCACTGGCTCCCAGATCCTCCAGCCCTCCCCATCCCGCTGCTCCCAGATCCTCCAGTGCTCCCCATCCCGCTGTTCTCAGATCCTCCAGTGTTCCCCATCCTGCTGTTCCCAGATCCTCCAGCCCTCCCCATCCCACTGCTCCCAAATCCTCCAGCGCTCCCCATCCCACTGCTCCCAGATCCTCCAGCCCTCCCCATCCTGCTGTTCCCAGATCCTCCAGTGTTCCCCATCCCACTGCTCCCAAATCCTCCAGCCCTCCCCATCCTGCTGTTCCCAGATCCTCCAGTGTTCCCCATCCCACTGCTCCCAAATCCTCCAGCCCTCCCCACCCCGCTGCTCCCAGATCCTCCAGTGCTCCCCATCCTCTGTTCCCAGATCCTCCAGTGTTCCCCATCCCGCTGTTCCCAAATCCTCCAGCCCTCCCCATCCCGCTGCTCCCAGATCCTCCAGTGTTCCCCATCCCGCTGTTCCCAGATCCTCCAGCCCTCCCCATCCCGCTGTTCCCAGATCCTACAGCCCTCCCCATCCTGCTGTTTCCAGATCCTCCAGCCCTCCCCATCCCACTGCTCCCAAATCCTCCAGCACTCCCCATCCCACTGCTCCCAGATCCTCCAGCGCTCCCCATCCTGCTGTTCCCAAATCCTCCAGCGCTCCCCATCCCACTGCTCCCAAATCCTCCAGCACTCCCCATCCTGCTGTTCCCAAATCCTCCAGCGCTCCCCATCCCACTGCTCCCAAATCCTCCAGTGCTCCCCATCCCGCTGTTCCCTCAGGGGTGGGACTTACCAAATTCCCAGACATCACGCACTGGCCTTCATTTTTCACTGGGAACTCTTCCTAGGATAAAAGAGAGGAAACACTTCCATTCCCGCTCTCCCAAGGCCGGCAGGCGTGGGCTCGGCACCCTACAAGGTCACCAAACACCGCAAAGTGTCCTTGTCCCACCCCCTCCGGGTCTGAAATCCCTTGGGAAGGCCAGGCTGGATCCCGGGAAGGGATGGCAAGAGTGAGGCAGCCCGGGCTGCTCTCCAGAGGGCTGGGAAGAGGATTGGTCCCTGTGGGGACAGGAACCGCAGTGTTCTGGGAACACCAAGGGAAGGGTTTGGGCCCAAACTTCACTCAGTGGCTGGGAAGGATGAAACAGGGTCAGGACGACGCCCACTGCAGGGTTTTCCTGCTCCCTGAGCTCCCTGCCTGGCTCGGAGCTCCCAGCCTCGGAGGAGCAGCTCCGACGGCGGGGAAGAGCGGGATCGTAGCTTCTCCGCAGTGACGGAATCCGAGCGTCACTGCTCACACTCCGAAAAGCACCCCCGGCTGGAATCGCCCTCCCTTGTGGGGCAGCAGGATCACACCCAGGGAAGAACCCACCCGTGGCCGTTCTTTCCTGGTGGGATGGGGCCGGCTGGGCAGAGAGCCGGGAATGTGGGCTGGGAGATGGGTCCCGCACACGTTTGTAGGGCTTTGGGGCCGCTAGCAGAGCCTCCTCACCGTGTAGTTCTCGCGGCTTGCAAAGTCGTAGTAGTAGAGCCTCCCCTCGCCCCCGACGAAGATGGAGGAGGTGTTTTCCTGGTGGAAGAACACCGGGAACCTCTCCCTCCGCGGGAACACATATTCCTTGGCACCTGGGGACAGCACCGGCGTCAGGGACCGGCTGCCGGAGCCCCCAGTGGTCCCATCCCTTCCCGTGCCCTTGAGGAAAAGCAGCGCGCGGGGCTGGGGCCCTCCGGGAGGGTCGGGAAAGGGACAGGCGGCTGCTGGGCTCCAGCCATTGTCCCCTGGTCCCTGGGGCCGGGAGAGCTCCACAATGGAGAGAGGAAGCCGGGGAATTGCGGCAGGAGCTGTGATTGCAGGAGTGGGAGCTCGGAGTGCCGCAGCAGCCCCGGCTCGGAGCGCTGCCTCCCCGCATCCAGCACCGCCCGCATGCCAGCTGTGGGACCAGGGATCCCTCTCCCACCCTGGCAGCCTCTCCAGGCAACGCCGGAGAGATTTGGGTCCTGCACCTCCTTCCCAGGGCCAGGAGGGATGGACAGGGCTGGGATTGCCAGGAGGGATGGACAAGGTTTGGATCCCCAGACCAGAGCCCAGGTGGCACAGGGGAACCTAAAGCCACAACTCCCGGGGCTCCGTGCCCCAGACAGGAACCAAAAGTGGCTGCAAGGCCCCAGACGCCCCAGCCGGGAGCAGAGCCGCCCGTCTGCCCCTGCCCTTCCTCTTTCACAGCCCGGCTTTTCCAGCTCCCCTTCCCTACAAACCCCGCCGTTCCTGCGTGCCCAGCTCGGCTGCGGGAGGCTGGCCCTGTGCTGCAGGGGGGACTGGCCCCTCCTGGGTGTCTGCTGTCCCCTCTGGGTGTCTGCTGACCCCTCTGGGTGTCTGCTGTCCCCTCTGGGTGTCTGCTGACCCCTCTGGGTGTCTGCTGTCCCCTCTGGGTGTCTGCTGACCCCTCTGGGTGTCTGCTGTCCCCTCCCGGGTGTCTGCTGTCCCCTCCTGGGTGTCTGCTGTCCCCTCTGGGTGTCTGCTGTCCCCCCATGGGTGTCTGCTGACCCCTCCCGGGTGTCTGCTGTCCCCTCCCGGGTGTCTGCTGTCCCCTCCCGGGTGTCTGCTGTCCCCTCCCGGGTGTCTGCTGTCCCCCCATGGGCTCCCCGGTCCTGCAGCCACGCCTGGGCAGCCCAGCCTGCCGAGGTGCTCGGGGATGGCAGCACAGGGATCGCTCCAGGGATCAGGGCTGCCCTCTGCCCCGGCACTCCGAGGCCGGCATTCCTTCTTTTTCCTTTCCCAAAGAGAGGGGCCTCTGCCCTGGGAGCGCTCCCAGCGCTCAGCCAAAGGCCGGGAGAGGCCCTGGAGCTGGCAGCCGGCACCGCGGGGCGATTAATCAGCGGCACGTGGCTCTCTCTATTTACAGGGCTGACACTTGGCAGGGCCCGAGAAAGCCCTGCCCGGCCCGGAGCTGCCTCTGCCCCGCTGAGCCAAGAGGGAAAAGGCCGATTAGAGGTCACCGGGGCCGCTGAATTCCCGCTGGCTTTGTGGGGTTATTCCCACCTCCTCGGGGTCCCTCATCCCTGCGGGGTTAAACGGGCAGAGTTTTCCCAGCAGGGCTTGGGGAAGCTGCCAGAACCCCCCGGGTCTGGTTTGGGAAGGGCTGTGGGGACACAGTGAGGGGACACCTCCATGTCGCCTTCCCCTTGGGACCCTCAGCCCGGCTGGATCCTGGTCCCTGCTGGCCCCTGTGCCCTGCCCAGCCTTCCCTGCCCCTCCCGTGTCCGAGGACTCGGAGAAGCTGCTGAGCCTGAGCTGGAGGAGCTGGCACGGAGTCCTGCAGGGTGACTCTGCAGCCGGGCCTGCCCTCGGCCAGGCTCGGTCTCAGCCTGCCCAGGAGAGCAATAATCCCCTTTTCACCCTCTCCCTTCCCACAGCCCTCGCAAATCCCGCTCCCGGGCACCCCAAAGCGCTGTGAGCCCGTCACCAGCACAGCCCGAGCAGGTCTGGGCAGACCTCACCAAACTTTACTCTCGTAAACTTTACTCCAGCCCCAAAATCGCTGCTAATACAGGCAAATCTCCACCCGCAGCTCCTCCACCTCCCCCGTTCCACACTTCTCTCCTGCTGCCCTGGGGCTCCTTTGGAGCCTCTTCCCGACCTTGCCCGAGCCGGGCGAGCCGTGCCGAGCTGCGAGGCCGCGCTCCTCTCCAAAGACCAAAAACAAACCAGCCCCAAACAATCCCTTGGCCGGCGCCAGCGCTGTTGTTTATCCTGCAGCTCCCCGGGGACCGCTGTGAATCACGGAGAGAGAACAGCTCTGCCAGCCAGGGCCCGCCAGCGCGCCTGGGCTGAGCTCTGCGCTGCCAACGGAGGCTCCAAAGGCTTCCAGGAGCGCCTACTGGGGTCCCTCTGCCTCTGGGGCCCTGCAGAGCTGGTCCTGAGTCCGGCTCTGCCTCCAGCGGCTCGGATTAGGGAAGTGGTTTGATCCCCTTCTCCCCTGGCAGGGTGCAGGAGCAACCCTGCACCCCCAAACTGGGGTGTCCGGGGTTTGAACACCTTCAAGAGATGAGGATGAGGAGGCAAAGGGCATCTGGTGGCCCACAGGACCGTAAAATCATGGCATTGTTTGGGTTGGAGGAGACCTTAAAGCTCATCCCGTTCCACCCTGTGCCAAGGGCAGGGACGCCTCCCACCATCCCAGGGTGCTCCAAGCCCCGCCCAGCCTGGCCTTGGACACTGCCAGGGACGGGGCCATGTCCCACTGTGTCCCCAAAGAATGGGACACGTCTCCCCTGGTGGATCCAAAGCTGCTTTTGAGACGGGGAAGAAAGAAAGGCTCGTCCCCTTGGAAAGGGGAAGGCTTGACCCTGCCGTCACCCTCGCTCCCAAATCCAAGCCCGGAGCTCTAGGGGACACAGGGCTCATTCCCAGAGCCTGGCTGACCCCGCCGAGCCCCTGTGCCCGGCATTTGCTGCCAGCCCCACGCCGGCGCAGGAATCAATGGCACCGCTGTCCGTGGAAATGTCCCTGCTCCGGCGGCGTGAATGGGAGAAAGGGCGGCTTTGTGCTCGGGAGAGCTCTACGCCAGAGGGGAGGGGAAGTATCAAATCGGGGAGAGAGGCAGCCCGGCGCATCTCGGAAGGATGCCTGGGGGTGAGGGAAGGCAGCAGGGAAGGGAGCAGGGAAGGGAAGCGGGAGGTGCTCCGGATGCGAAGCAGAGAAGGGAGCAATCCCGCCGCCCATCTGGGCACAGCTTTGTGACTCCCTGTGGGCCCAAGAGCCCCTGGAGAAGCACCAGAGCATCCCAGCGCATCCCAGCGCATCCCAGAGCCGGCTGCTCCCACCTCCGGAGCAGAGGGGCAGCGTGGGCTGCAGCCTCTCCAGGCGAGCTCCGTCCCCCGGCCCGGCTGGGGCTGAGTCAGTACCGCCTTCCCGCTCCTCGCTCCAGCATTCCCGGCTGGCAGCGGCTCCCGCAGCCCAGACGCTCCTTAGTCACCGGCTCGCGCCGCTCCCGGCTCCGGGAGCTGTGGGAATGCTGGTGCTGGGGCAGCCCGGAACGGAGGTGACGGCTCCAAATCAGGAGCTGAGATGAAGCTCGGGAGGAATGAAAGCGGGAGCAGGATGAGAGCAGAACCCGGCGGGTTTCGGGAGCTGATCCTTCGCTTGCTGCCCACAAACCCCTTCTAAGAGGGAATCACCTTGGAATATGAGGTGGGAGAGCAGGGTGTGGACTCTGCCTGCTCCCTGGGATTGCCCGCTCCTGGAATTTCCTGCTCCCTGGAATTGCCCGTTCCCACACGGCACCTGTGCTATCCCGAACTCTCCTGCCGCTGCCGTGGGACGAGGACACGGGGCCGGGCCGCCAGCACATGGAAAATCGGGATTCACACGGG
>NW_024581047.1:25269-29670 GCF_017639235.1 Corvus kubaryi
ACACGGGGCCGGGCCGCCAGCACATGGAAAATCGGGATTCACACGGGGCCGGGCCGCCAGTACATGGAAAATCGGGATTCACGCAGGGTGGGGCCGCCAGCACATGGAAAATCGGGATTCACGCGGGGCCAGGCCGCCAGCACATGGAAGATCGGGATTCACGCGGGGCCAGGCCGCCAGCACATGGAAGATCGGGATTCACGCAGGGTGGGGCCGCCAGCACATGGAAGATCGGGATTCACGCGGGGCCGGGCCGCCAGCACACGGAAAATCGGGATTCACACGGGCGCAGTGACGAGCCCTGGCAGCGCGGCAGAGGCAGCCGGGTCCCGGCGCCGCCGCGTTCCCGACGCCCCGGCAATCCCGCCGGGAATTGTCGCCGCAGCGCGTGGCAGCGCTGTCACTCACGGTGGCCCCGATGGCACCGCCACCTGCTCCGCTGCCCGCGCAGCGCACGGCGGGCACGCTCCTGCCTCCGCCAGCGCTCGCAGCCCTCCCCGCTCCAAACATTCCCTGGCTTGGAATCCTTCCTTCCCTTTCCAGGATCCCGACCCCGATGACAGCGTTCCGGCAGGGATCGGCACTGGAGGCAGAAGGAAAAGCCGCCTTCCCGGGCTGATTCAAGGGCTGGGAATGTAGGAGTGTCCCCTGATGTCACCCCTTCATCTGTGCCCCAACCCCGGCTGAGTCAGGACCCTGGGCTCGCCGCATGATCCCACTGCTGGGAAATCCATCAGGAGCCGCCTGGATGCGGTGACAGCGGTCCCTGTCCCGCTCTCCCTTCCCCGAGGGAGACCGCAGGATGCGTGACACGCAGCCCAGGTCTGGTTTTCCCGGGAGTGTGATTCAGGCCGGCTGCCTGAGTCACCCCGGTTGGGGTCAGGGCTCCATCCCAGCTCCCGCACCGCCCCGCGATGCTGCTGGGGTTCTGGTATTCCCTCCGGCCAGGCCAGGAGGACAATCCCTGGATTTCCCACCTGCCTGGAGAAATACCAGCCCCACCATCTCCCCCAGCAGCCACCCCAGGGGGATGGGGACATCCCAGCGGGCTGCCAGGGTCCCATCCATCCCTGGAGCAGGGCTGGATTCACCACAGCGCTCCCATCTCCGCTGCTTCCTCCCCAGTTCCACCATGGATGCCAGCAAGAAGCCAAGCTGCATTTTTTTCTCTTTTTTTTTTTTTTTTTTTTTTTTTTTAGATGATCTATAAATTCCCAAATTGAGGCATTTCAGGAAGAGGAAATATGTCTCCAAGGAGCTGCTGTGCTAAGTTTTCCTTCCAGCGTGACTGTGCTGGAAGGGAACAAAGTGACACGAGGGAACAGTGTGACAGGGAGGGGCTCCCCAGAGCCCTGCTCGCCCAGGAGCGTCCCCTTGCCGTGGGATGGATGCCCCAGGCAGGTTCCCGGAACCCGGCAGAGCCTGCAGCAACGGGGCTTTTTATAGGAACAAGCTGACTGCAAATGAGGAGTTTCAGAAGGAGCATTTTTTGGGGGCAGGTTTGCTCCGACCTGCCACGGAATAATGGAAGGGTTGCAGCTATGAGGTCCTGGCACGCTGCCACCGCCACCGCAGCTCGAGAAAAGTCACTCATTTCACATTTCCTGGGAAGGTTTTCGATAAGGAGGCGAAACAAAAGTTGCAAGAGGCGAGAAATGCGGCGACACCACTTCCTCCCCCTGTCCCCTCCTGTCCCCAGCTCCTGCCGCCTGCGCCCTGCCCAGCTGCGCCCCAGGATCCCCGGGGCTGTGCCCTCGGACACCCCTCTGGAGAAAGAGAGGCCTGGAAGGGCTGTGGGATCACGCCATGGGGAACAGGGCAGCCCCGCAGCGTTTCGGTTCGTCCCGTGCCCCCACGTGAGTCATTTCTCAAAGCAGAAGAAGCAGAGCAGAACCGACACCTCCAGGTTCCTGTTCCGTCCCCCCACCAGCTCCCAAATACCATCCTGGCCCCGCTTTCACTCCCTCCCCGTCCCCCTCCTGCTCGGCTCGGAGCCGGCTGGGGCGCGGCCACGAGCCGGTGCCTGGCACGGCTCAGGAGGGGTCGGTGCTTTCCTGCTCCACCCTCTCCCTGAAAGGAGCAGGGCCCCCCGAAACTCCTGGGGAACAGCTGTGGGAGCCAGGCAGCCTAAAATCGCTGAAGCGAGGCATCCCCTGCTCCCGGTGGCCAGGGGAACACGCAGCTCCCTGTCGCGGGAAGCCCCAGCTCGTGTCCATCCCACCCCCAGAGCCCCGGGCAGGGTCTGGAACGTGGATCGGCGAGTTCTGTTGGAATTCTCGGTCCCTTCCCACGTATCCCAAAGCCCGCCCCGCCTCTCCAGGCCCCGCGGGGCAGGGAAGGGCACGGGCCAGGTACGGCAGCGATGCTGCGGGCACAGCCTTGCCTCGGCCGCAGCCGCATCCCGGGAGCGTGCCCGGAAAGGATGGAGCAGTTAAATGGTTTCCCAAAGTGCTTTTCCATCAGCCCGGGGCGGGTAAAAGCCCTGCCCGGAATTTCCCCGTTCCCTCCATCCTGCAGGAAAGGCTGCGGTTCCCGAAAGCAGCCGGGCTGGGAGGGATGGACTGGGCTGTGGGCTGCTTCCCTTCCCATTTTCCAGCTGGGACCCGGGGGAAGATCCAGCGCCTCACTCAGAGCCAGCACAGTCGGGGAGAGGGGCTGGGGTGACACACAGCCCTAAAAACCCGCTAAGGGGCCCAGGAGCTTACAGGAAACCCCCAACAGAGAGGTGTGAAAGGCCTGCGGGGAAGCGCAGCAGGGCCCCCACGTTCTCAGCCCCGCAGCCTGACCCGTCTCACGCCTCTCTCTCATTCCGAGATCCCGCCTAGGCCGGGCCCCGGGGCTCATCCGGAGTTTCTCATCCTGCCGTGCCCCCGAGGCAGTTTGGAGATGAGCAGCGATTCATCGCCCGCCAAGAAAGCTCCGCGTTCTCTCATCTCATCTTATCTCTGCCTCCCCAACGCTTCCGAGCTCCGGGAGGAAGGGCACGGCCTTGCGGGACCACCAACACCAACATCCTCCCTCAGCGGGGCTTTTCCACCCCTGCATTCCCAGCTGCCTCCCCACAGCACATCCCGCTCTTCCCGGGCTCCTTCCCCGCCCCAACCCCGCAGCTCCCGCACTCCCGGGGTGCTCGCTGTGCCCTGGGAGAGATCCCTGCCATCCCCGGCTTTTCCGGGGCCGGGCAGACAATGGGGCCCGCAGGGATCCATCCCACAAAAGGCGCCAGCCCCCGTGCGATCCCGCTGCCCGCAGAGCGCTCTCGGAGCACACAAATGCGCTTTTTCAGAGCCACGCTCCAAAGGCGATATCCTGGCACGCCAAGCATTCCCGAGCTATTTCTGGGAGCGCCTGGAGGGGAGCTGGGGCAGGAATGGGGGGCGCAAAACCCCTTTTGGGTTTGGTAACCGAGCTGCTGGGCTTGGGATTGCTCCGAAGCTCTTCTGGGAGCTGCGCTGCCAAGATCCCTGCTCCGAGCAGCCTCCGAGCCGGAGCTGGAATTGATCCCAAACACCCACTCAGCGGGCAACAAAAGAGACCCCTAACCCGCATCCCGGGGCGGGGGGGAAAGACGAGCCCTGGATTCAAAGCTCTGCTCGCCCCACGCTCCAGGAACGCTGGAATTCTCCCTGTGAAACACCCAATTCCTGGCTGCCGGGCTCGGCAGCAATTCCATGAATGCTAACACGGCCCCGCTCTCCCCTGCTCGCTCCCCCCCCCCAATTATGCAGCACTGGAGCTGCAAGGCGAGGCCGGAGCCTTTGATTCCATGGATTTCTGCCATCCGGCAGGTCCGGCATTCCCGGCTGCCCCGGGGCCGAGCTGCTCGCTGCACCCCACGGCTCGCAGGGGCTAAATTTAGAGCCAGGTTCTGTGGCGTTCCAAAGGCTCCGCAGTGACAGTCCCAGGCGGGAGCTGGGAAGCGGCAGCCTGTGGTTATGGAATTTTATCCCGCGGCCGGCGGAACAATGGCACGAGCACCGCTGGATGTTGTGTGGACACAACAAAGGATGGCTTCAGCGGGACCTGCGAGCCGCTCCCACCCCAGGAAAGTCAGACCCAGGGATTGATTTCCCAGAAAAGGCCTTCCAGGGCCATCAACCAGCAGAACAACGCTGCTTAACTGGCTTCCCTAGCCCACCTCCCCGCAGCTGGAAAACCCTTCCCGGGCACGTTCTCCTTGCCCAGGGGTCGGCACAGGGCACGGCCGCCCGTGGAGTTCCCCAGGGAGGTCCCAAGGGAAGATCCAGAGGTTTTATCCCTGTGGAACACACGTGAGGTGTGCATAGCGCAGGCCCATCCCAGCGGGATTGGGATCAGCCCCGCCGTGCCCTTCCCGGTGGGATCAGGATCAGCCCCGCCGTGCCCTTCCCAGCGGGATCGGGAATGGCCCCGCCGTGCCCT
>NW_024581047.1:29680-46297 GCF_017639235.1 Corvus kubaryi
GCCGTGCCCTTCCAGTGGGATCGGGGATGGCCCCGCCGTGCCCTTCCCAGCGGGATCGGGGATGGGCCCGCCGTGCCCTTCCCGGTGGGATCGGGATCAGTCCCGCCGTGCCCTTCCCAGCGGGATCGGGATCAGCCCCGCCGTACCCTTCCCAGTGGGATCGGGGATGGCCCCGCCGTGCCCTTCCAGTGGGATCGGGAATGGCCCCGCCGTGCCCTTCCCAGCCTCCTCCTGCTGCAGGAGGCTTCCCACACCTGCCAGGAGCCTCAGGTGCGTGCCAGCCCTGGGACCTTTTGGGTTTGTGCCAGGGAATGCCGCGGAGCGCTCCCCAGCACCCCCTCCGTGCCCGCTGACCCCCCGGCAGCCGGACACAGGATCCCCATTCCCCTCACGTCCAGCCCTGGCTGCAGCTCCGCATTTCCCAGACTTGGAAAGCCTCAGGGGCGGGAATGTGGAACCAGACACTCGGGCCAGACTTCCCGAAACTCCAAGAGCCGAGCAAAGCCGTGGGCAGGGCTGGGCAAGCAGCCTCAGAGCAGGTGTCCGGCCCAGACTGGCCGTGAATTCCTCAAGGAAACTCCCAAGACTCCTGGAACTCGCGGTGCCCCCTCCCTCCCACAGCACCACACCCCAGAGAGGGGAATATCTGACCCCAGGGGATAACAAGACACGGGATCACCGCTGCAGGGGGGCACTGACCCAGTGACCAGGGCTCAGGCCGGGGAGGGGACAGGTGACAGCAGCAGAGCTGTCATTAAGGACGGGATTTGTGACCCAAAACCTGTCCCCCCACACCTAAACCACTCCGGAATTACGGCAGAGGCTCCCACATCCCGCGGCGTTCTGAGTGGAGCTGGGACCGGCAGGAAAAGGGTGCCCGACAGGAGGAACGAGCTCTGTTCTTGGAGCAGCCAGGAATAGCCACATGCCACGGGACGGAGGTGGCTGCAAAGCCCTCCCCCGCTCACCTCCCAGCCCTTTGGGTACGAGATTGCCCTTAAAAAGCTCCTTCTAAAAGTACTCCGCACTCAGATTTATTTCGTGCTCGAGCTTAGATTTAGTCTGTGTTCCAGCACTCGGGTTTAAATTTAGTCTGTCCCATATAAGGCACCGAGTCTGACTGCATCACCCACAGAACACCTTTTCCCAGGCCAATTTTCAGCAGTTCCGTCCCCAAATTGGCTGGTGCAGAGCCGGGAAGTTGGTCAGGATTTGGTATCTGGCTCCCTATTCCAGCCACAACTTCCACCAGTCGTGCCCTGCCTGTTGTTTTTGTGTCGTGCTCTTGCAACAGGAGGTGCCTGTGATTCACTCCATTTGTTTGGTTTGCTTTTCTTCTTTTTCAATCCGTGCACAGCAAAACGTATTTTTCTTTTTTTTTTTTCCCTCCTTTTTTTTTTTTCCCAACCAACATTTTCTGCTCCCAGCATCCCCCAACCCTGTGAGAAGGAGAAAATAGCACTGCTGGGAAAGCGAGCAGCTTTCTCCTGGAAATGGTGATGCTCCGAGAGCTTGGTGGGAAAGTGTCCTACAAAGATGTTTCACACCCCGGGACCACAAAAAACCCAGAGATGCTGTCACTGAGGAGGAAAAGCTGCTGCTGGCACCGAAATTCCCTGGTTTGCCACAACAGGAAGAGATGAGGACCTTAAAGATCATCTCATCCCATTGTTCCCCCCCTGCCATGGGCAGGGACACCTTGAACTATCCCAGGTTGCTCCAGGCTCCATCCAGCCTGGCCTTGGGCACTGCCAGGGATCCAGGGGCAGCCACAGCTGCTCTGGGCACCCTGTGCCAGGGTCTCCCCACCCTCCCAGGGAACAATTCCTTCCCAATATCCCATCTATCCCTGCCCTCTGCCAGTGGGAAGCCATTCCCTGGGTCCTGTCCCTCCATCCCTTATCCCAAGCCCCTCTGCAGTTCTCCCAGAGCACTTTCCAGAAGGTTCTGTAGGGACACAGCTCCACGGCGCCGGGGCACAGAGAGCTCCCCGCAGAGCCCCCCCAGCCCTGCTGGCACAGCTTTCCCAGGCAAGGAGGCAGCCAAGCCTAGCAAAGCCCAGGAGCAGTTCCAGGCAGCCCAGGCAGGTTCCCAGAACTGCCATTCCAAGGGCTCGCTGTATCCCGGGGCAGGCTGGAGCCAGCTCCCACCTCCGAGGCAGCCAAGCGTCGATTGGACAATCCTCCTGTTCCCTCGGGGGGCTGCTTATCCCAGCACCTGCTCCCTCCGGCTCCCCGCTCACCTGTTAATGAGCTGGGAATAATTAAACAGCCAGAGCCCATCCTACCCCGCAAACATCCGAGTTTTCCTTGGATCCCTGCACGTGTGGCTGAGCAGGGACAAATTCCTGAGCGTGGCAGCAGCTCCGGCCGAGCCCGAGCCGCGAAGGCCCCGGGCTGCAGCAGCCCCAGCCCGCCCGCAGGCTCCGTGCCACGCTCAGCGTTTTCACCGTGCTCGGTGACTTTCCGGTCAGGAGACAGCCGGGCTGCGGTGTCCCCTCCCGCTGCCACCCTCCCCGGGCCCGGGACACGCGGGATCGGTGCCGAGGAGCGAGAGCTCCGTGTGGGATGCGGCCGCACCTTTTCCAAAGCACAGCCCAGCGGGTCAGCGCTGCGCTGGGAAAATCCAGGCAGGCAGGGGAGGATGGGGAGGGAAGGGATGGTGGGAACGCGGCGTGCGGGGCTGGAGCACTGCGCCAGCCCGGCTGCTGAGCTCAGCCTGCCCCGCCGGCCTCAGCCAGGAGCGAACTCGGCGTTCGGATCTCCTTGAGGACACGGGGAAGGGCAGCGGCCCCGAGACAGCCCCGGGTCAGCTGAAGAGGGAACGGAGCAAAGGCCCTGCCAGCGAAAATGACCCGAGGCACTCGAGAGCCCAGCAGTGATGTGGAGCTGACCTTTGCCCGGGCTCCGCGAGAGGAAGGAATCCTGCAGAGTCAGGAGTGCTCGGCAGTGACCGCTTGCCCGCAGGGCCCGGAGCTGGCCACCTGTGCCGGCTGCTGGGAGAGCCCCAGGGGCCATGGAGCTGCGGAACACTGTGCTCCAAAGCGATGGGAATTACTAACCCAGGAGCACCGAGACAGGCCCACGGTGCTCCTTTGTCTGCAGGCCTGAGCTCAGGCTTGTGCCACCTCAGCCTGCGGACATTTAGTCCCAGTTTACCACGTCCCCTCCCCTATTTCTTACTGGGAACTGGGGGGCAAACCAGCGGAGTGTTTCAGGGAGCTGCAGGGAGGGCAGGACTCTCCCTGGATCTGGCAAACCCAGGGAGACTCCAGGTGTCGCCGAATCCACCACAAACCAGTCGAACGAGACTTTTGGTGTCACAGACTCGCAGGGCACGGTGCCGGCGAGGGGAGCGAGGCCGAGATACGGAAAAGCAGCCGCAGCTTTGCCCGATTTCCTAGTGCGGGCAGGGAGGGATCCCTCCTGCGGAGAGCCTGGCTCTGCCCAGCCCCGCGGGTCCGTGCCCTCACCTGCTCAGGGCTGCAGCACCTGGAGGTGCCTTTGCCGAGCCGCATCCCCCGCTGCTGGTGCGGGGCTGTGGCGTGGAAGAAATTTAATTAGGGGAGAGCTGCCAGCTCCCGCAGAGCCCAGGGCCAGCCCTGCACCACTGCAAACGCAGCGCCGGGCCCGGAACGCCGCTCCGCATCCGGCCCCCACCGCCAGGAACGGGGGGCCGAGCTGCAGATCAGCCCTGCGGCTCCATCCCCCCGCACGGCGAGGGCTGGGCTCGGAGCGGGGCTGCAGCTGCAGCGGCCACGTGCTGAGCCCCCGCCGGCCCCGCTGAACATGCTGAGCTTTCACGGAGCCCGGAGCATGGGGAAGTTCGCCTCAGCCACAGCAGCCCCCGGGCCGTTTCTTCATCCTCCTCCTCGTCCCCGCCCTCGTCCTTGTCGCACAGACCTACTTCGGGAGGGTAGAGGTTACACCAAGGAGCTGTTAAATAAATAGGACACGGCTCCCTCCCCTCCCTCGCTGACTGCAATCCCTCTCGGCCTGGGGCCCTGCCGAGTTCTCCGGAATAATTAGAGACGCAGATAAGCGCAGAGCAGAGTTAAACTGAGCAGGTGAGCATTCCAACGCTAATTGGTTTCGGTGACAGGTGCTGGCAGCCTTCAGTGCCACCCGGACTCAGGCGAGGGACAAACCGACAGCATTGTGCAGGGACACAGGTGGGGGACCAGCCACCCCATCCCTGCCTTCCCATTTCCAGCCACGCCAAACCCCGACACTTCCACCGCAGGGCCCGGGGAGATCTCCGTGGAGCAGCAGCTCCTGCCCCACTCCCTTTTCCCAGCCCCTTCATTTGCCTGCAGCCAGCACCGGTGACGCCATAGCGGAGCAGCCTCCCCTGCCCTGCCGGTGCCTCTCCCCTTTGTGTGACAAGGTGACAGGCAGAGGCCACCTCCGAGCCGCGCACACGGCCCGCGGCCCCCGCGCTGCCCGGGGAGGGCACCGCAAATGCCAGCAGAGGGCTAGCAGATGGCACGGAACGAGCCGGGGGAAACGGGTGTTCTCGGAAGTTGCCAGGGAATGAGGAGCACAGAGGAGCCCTTGTGCTGCAGAGCCCGGCCCGCCCGCCCAGCCAAAGCCAACGGGGTCTTTGTTCCAGCCAGCCTGGAGGGGATTCATCCCGGAGCTTGGGAAGCACGGGATAAAACCAGCGCCGACACAGCAGGCTCGGAGCTTGAAAACATTTCTTTGTTCGGCTTTGCGGAGATCCGATCTGGTTACAAAGTCCTTACGTGCCGTTTGTAAATTTTCCCGGAGACCAGGGGTCCTCGGCAAATATTTACTCACCAAACTCATCTGCAGCGAGCAGGGCGAGTTAAAGCAGATGAACAAGTACATTAACTATGTAAATACACTTCTCGTTCTGGAGAGCTGCAAGTTAGGAAATGCGTCCTGTGGCTGCCTCAGAGGTTTTTGACAGCCTTTAGTACGCCCAGCTGATGGGGGGGGGAAAAGCTGTTCGACAGCCTTTAATGTCCCCAGCTCGTAGGAAAACGCTTTTAAAGCATAAAAAAAAGGAAAGAACAATCTAAAAATCCAATTAAAAGCCAGAAGCCCGAGCCCACAGGCGTTTTAGCTGAGTATAAGGAGAGCCAAAAGCCTCCCCGAGGAAACAAAAGAAATAAAAATAGACCGACTCTGCTCAAAGGACGAGAGCCAGGTAGGAAGGAGCCGGCGCAGGGAGCAGCCGCATCCCTTTGGGGACAGCCCGGGACTCACCTTGGGGAGCCGCGATGATCCTGGGGTTCACCTTGGGGCGCCCCGCTGCCCACGTGCCCAGCTGGCCGAGCCACAGGGCCAGCAGGAGGGCAACAGGCGACCTCCTCCAGCCCATTCCTAGTCCGGGAGCGAGCCGGGATCAGCAGCCGAGCGGGCTGACAGCTGCATCTGCCCGCTTACAAAGGGCTGGGAGCACCCGGCCGCAGCCAATGGCGGGGAGAGGGCGGGTCTTGCATCGAGAATAGAGAGAGCTCCGAGCCACTCGAATTAACACCTGAGCTCCGCCGCTCCGTCCCTGCAGCTTTTACGGGGGGCTTTTTGGTCTTTTTTTGGGTTTTCCTCCTCCTCCTCCTGCAAGGGGAAGGTGCGGGGGTTGGTGGCTTTGTTTCCCCTCGGGCTCTGGGAAAAGCCGCAGCTGGCCTGAGGTCTGTAAAGAACTTCCCCCGAGGGCTGGGGAGGGGAAAATAAAGGTTGGGATGAGTGAAACGAAAGTGGAAATAGGGCTAAGAATAGGGGCAGAGAGCAGTGACGGGGGCGTTAGGCAGGGGCTGTGCTGGGGCCAGAGCCAGGTACGCCGGCAGGAGCGGAACAGCTGGATCAGGAGCGGAACAGCTGGATCGGGAGCCCCTGCCAGGAGGAGCAGGATGCAGCAGGGCTGCAGCGCGTCCTGTGTGCCAACAGGAAAGGGCCGCTCCTAGGGACACGGAGCTGGCACCACGGGCTCCCTGCGCTGTCACACCCCCCCCCTTCTCCCGGCCACACGCGGCAGGGAGTGACATCCCGGAGTGGCTGTGGAGCCGGGATGAAGGTGAGCCGGAGGTGAGCCCTTCCCGACCGTCCCGTCCCTTTGTGGCGCGGGTGCTCCCCGAAAGGACACGCCGAGCACGCCCCGCGTGTGGCACCGCCTTCGGAAAGTCAGCTCCTTTTCCCAAAGGTCCCCCCGGAGAGGCCGGGAAGGGCCGGGGAGCCTTTGTGCCGCTGGTTAATGAGAGGAGCGGGGCATTCCGAGCACGGAGAGCGAGCTGCGACGTGACCGGAATGGGAGAAGCCCACCGGGAGCGCGCAGGGATGAGACGCAGCTGCGCCCTTTAAAGTCGGGATTGAAGCTCAGCCCCGGCCGTGCTCCGCTCCTGGAGGGATGAACAGCGGCGGGGCAAGGGGGGGCATTCCGGAGGAAGCAGAAAAACCTTAATGAGCTGGCTAATGGTGAATTTTAAGGAGCCACAGGGATTTCCCGGCGCCTCTTCGTGTGTGTGGGTTCATCTTTCTCTTTGGCGGGGTAATTTACAGGGGGAAGACACACACGCACTCTGCTCTCTCACCTCTGGCCGTGGTGATGGCCAGCCCTGAAGCGCTCTGTGCTCGCCCCGAAGTGGCCCAGGGGGAGCTGCATTTCCCTACCTCCTCCCCAAGGTGCCAGGCCTCGTTAGCGCTCGGTTTCCAGCAGGGAAAAAAAAAGGAGTTTTCTTCCTGAAAAACACCCCTGCAAAAGGAGTTTTGTCCTTTCACCCCTGCCTTGCCCCTGCCCAGCAGCTGGCGGCTCTGCGTGGGTTTTGGCTCTTAGGATGGGGATTTTTGTTCCGCCTGCAGTGAAATCCAGTGTTCCTGTGAATAAAATTTAGCCTCAAGCTCCCTCAGGACTTTGGGAGTGCTCCTAGGATCCCAGAATGGTTTGGGTTGGGACCTTAGAGTCCATTTTATTTCTGACACACCTTCCACCATCCCAGGTTGCTCCAAGCCCATCCAGCCTGGCCTTGGACACTTCCAGGGGCAGCCACAGCTGCTCTGGGCACCCCGTGCCAGCCTCACAGGGAAGGATTCCTCCCTAAAATCCGATGGGAGCCTGCCCTGTGTCAGGAACAGGGAGTGCGTGGGAGCATCCCACCCACAACGCTGGGGAGTGAAGAGTCTTCATCAAAACTGAGCTCACAGCCGAAGGTCTCCACCCTCTCCAGGAGCTACAGCTCCCCTCAGGGTCCCCTCCTCACCCCACAGGGGCAGCGACCTGAGATCAGCCAGGGCTGAACCTGGCTCCCACAACCATGAGATCACTGCCTGGGAATGCCATCCCAGCCGAGGGGCAGGACGTGGAGAGCACAACCCACAGGAAAACCCAAACCTCCCGGGCTGCACGGCTCCCCACAGCCGATTCCCAGGTTGTTCCAGCCCTGGCCCGGGTTGCAGGAGGTGTTGGACACCTCCAGGCACAGAGGACACGCTTCCCAAAGCGGGGAAGGCGCTTGGGGAGACAGTTTGTTCACTCAGGACCACACGCCATCAGATTCCAGGCACCAGCTCAGCCCCCTCCTGCAGAAAATTCCGTCTGCTCCACGCCGGGATCAGAACTTCCCCAGTGCAACTCGTGAGCAGCTTTCTCCCAGATCATGCGCCTCGCTTCCAGCACGGATCAGGAGGCAGCCTCCCCCAGGAATCTTGTCAGAAGCATGAAGCACAGATTTTTCCCCAAAGAGGAACAGTTTTATTCATCACAGACTGAATGTTTGTGGCCCAGGCAACCCAGCTACCACGAGAGCTCAGATTGCACTTGGCACCCGAGCAGGCGCGTGGTGATGTTATCCACAAAAACAGATCTGTTACCTTCCCTCAGCCAGGAATGTGACCCTTGGAAGCACCGACACAGGCAGATCTTCCACAGGAAAAAAAGGCATCACAAGACAAATCTGAGCCCTAAGCCAGGCAAGACCTTTCCTCTGCTGAGGCATCACGAAGCAGCTGCGACGCTCAGCCACTGCCACCCAGGGGGACACTGCGAACCCCACAGAGCCTGGGGATGCTCTCCATGCATTTTGCCACCATCCCTTCCCAGACAAGATTGGGATGCTGCACGGTTTAGCCCAGAGCTGGAAAATCCTGTGCTAAACCTGCAGGAGGGCTGGATGGCCCGGGAGGCTGGGACACAACTTTTGGAAGCTCGGAGCTCCCGTTCCTCACCCGCTGCGTTTTGGGAATGAGCCGACTGATAAGGCTGGGTTTGGAGTGGGAATCAGTGAAATTCCCCTCACAGCTCCTCTTGGTGCTGACAGGCCCTTCATTCCCCAGCTGACAGAGTGAGGAGGGAAGCAAGCAGAGCAGATCATTTATCAGCTGCTGCATTTTCTGCTTCCACACCCAAATTCTGCCCCCAGCTCGCGTTCCCGGCAGGCAGCTACCAAAAAAACCTCAACCAACCCCCCCCCAAGGCCACAGCCCTGCGGAGTTTGGGGACTTCCCAGCTCTCCTCTTCAAGCTGGATTGAGTCTGGGGGCTCTCATCAGCTGCCACAACTTCCCCCCTCGGTTCTGCCGAAGGACAGCACAGCACAAGTGCCGCTAAAGGCACCCAAAAGTGCTCACTGCCACCCCCAGGGCTTTGCAAACCTCTCAAGAAATGGGTGGAGGAGCCATGTGCCCCTCAGATGAGATTTCCCAGCAGATTTGGCCAGGAGGAACCTTGTGACCGAGCTGATTTGCACTCGGTGATTTTGAGATCAGCGCAAAACCCCAGCCTGGGACTCCCCTGGGTCCTGTGCCCCTGAGGAAAACCCAGGGGCTCGCCCAGAGCAGGCTCACACCGCGGTTCACTGGTCACACGTCCTGCCTGAGGACTGGCCACAGCCTCAGCTGCCCTGGCCGCAGCCACAGCCCACCCTGGGCACCAAACCCCCTCGGCAGCGTCACCTGAAGGTGTGACATGCCTGGGGGGGCTCAGAGGGGACTCACTGGTGGGGCAGGGGAGCCAAAGGCTTCAGGCAGAGTCAATAAAAACCCAGTGCAGAGTCTCACCTGATGGAAATAGGGTTAGAACAACAAAAAGAACAAAAACGGGGGCTTTGCTCAGCCACACTCCCACCATGAGAGCTGCACTGGCAGCTGCATCTCCCTGCCAGGTTCCAGCAGGTCAGACTGTCCTTCTTTCCCTGGCTGCCCCTCTGCCCCCTACCAGGGCCTGGATTTCAGGGCAGCATTCCAAAGCGCTCTCCTGCGGCTACAGCCACATGTCAGCCTCTCCAAAAGGGGAATCCCACATCTGCCAGCAGCTCTGCAAGGCCCCAGGGGGGGTCCATCCCCTAATGAAGCTAGTACCCCCCCTTCAGCAGCCCCACCAGAGCCACAGAGTCCTCCTGCAAGCACCTGGTTAAGGTCTAACCCCTCTGCAATCTGCCTGCCTTAAGAGCAGCTGGAATTCCAGCCCGCATTTTCCTGCAGGGAATCCAAACAAACGCACCTGGCTCCCAAGAAGCTGCTGGGAAAAGTGCCAGAGCCCTCTCCAAGCTGACCAGCGCTCATCAACCCGAGCGGAGGCCGCTCAGGAAAAGTCAGCTCCTTCCCAGCTGACCTTGGAGCACTCCAGTGCTTCCAGCAGCGTTATCTGTCTCGCCAGGAAGGGAGAGACAGGGCAAGAAGGGCCTCGTCCTGCTCCTCCTTCCCAGCGCGACTCCTGGGAGCCACCCCGGGCCCGGTGGCTGCAGCGCCTCTGAGCCTGGTGACACCGGGCTCGGCAGCACGGGCACGGGCCGTTCCCTGGGAGCTCTCCATCTCATCCCAGCAGGATGTCGCCATGTGCTGAGCCCCATTTTCCCACTGGGCTGGGCAGGGAAGAGCTCCCCTTTCCTCCTGCGTCCCATCTGCCTTTCCCGGTGCTGCCCGTCAGCTGCTTCCCGGTGCCTGCGGGGCCAGCCCGGCCCCACAGGGCCCGTTTGGGACCGGGATTGCAGCGGGGTGGGAGAGGAAAACAGGAATGAGGGTCAGGGCGGGGGGAGAGCGGTGGCTGTGAACCTGCCCGAGCAGACAGCAGCTGGCAGGAGCTGGGGATGATTAAATGATGTGTAACTGAGAATCCTCGGGGGTCAGAGCGTTTAATGGCAGCCAGCTCAAGCCCGGGAGGGGATGCAGAACAGCGAACAAGCGCGGCAGCACGGGGGGAACGGCTCTGGAGCGTGCGGGGCTGCCTCAGCTCCAGCGACATCAGCGACAACGCTCTTCCTGGCTGTCCTTGTCACCTCTGGCTGCCCCAGTGGCCACAGGCACCCCAAAAGGAACCCTCGAAGCTTTCCTGGGACCCAGGAAGTGCCGCAGCTCCTCCTTCCAGCTGCTGGGCAGCCTTGGGACCTACATGGGGCCACTGCCCAGGACTCCCGGGGTGACCCAGAGGCCACAGCTTTACCTGTCCAAAGGGGAAACGTTGTGTGGGGTCTGTTCCCAACGCCCCACACCCAGCCCTAAAAGTCCCCAAACCTCAGGCAGATGCTGGAAAATCTCTTAGAAGTGGGGTTTTCTCTGCTCACCCTGCTCCAAAGTTTTGCTCCAGTCTCTGTTCTGGGCCATTGCAGGAAAACAAGGAACTCTGGCTCCCTTCTGATGCTTTTATGGCTCCTGGAGTGGAACTCCACAGCTCAAACTCAACACCTGAATTAATTCATCGCTGCTGAACTGCCGCTCTTAAATCAGCGAGGCATTTACTTCAGAGATAGAGGGGGGGGAAAAAATCCCTCTCAAAGGGATTTTGGGACACATTTATGGATATTGGAACACTATAAATATAAAAGGGAACATAAGGAAATAGGAGTATTCTCACAGGGTGACATTTGCAGTCCATTTTTGCTTTCACCAAATTAAAACAGTTGCCTTAAAACCACCCTGGTTTTTATTGTGCCTCACGTGGGCTCTCAACTCTGTAACCTTAAAAGGTGCTTTGAGGGCTGAAATCAGAGCTCCTTTTTTGTCACTTCCAACAGGAAAACGGTGATTCACGTCAGGAAAGGGACCAAAGCCCACAGGACACGGCTCACGGGGAAGCTGCACCGTGTCACCTGCCCTGCCTCTGGGCTCTCACCTCATCAGCTGGCCCAGAATCAGAAAGAGTAACATCAAAATGTCATCATTGCCAAGAACACCTCTGTCCCCCTCTTATCCTGCCCTTTCCCACAGCCTGTCCCCTCCCCGAGACCCCTCAGCTCACCGAACCAGCACAGAGCTGGAAAAGGAAGAAAAACTCCCATTTTTGGTGTGTTTTGGCCTTTCCTACAAGGACAAAGCTGGGAGCAGCCAGGAAACCACCGAGTCCTCTGCACGGAAAGAAAGTTGATGGGCAAAGGCTGTGCCAGACAAATTCCTGCTGCTGTTCCTGCTGGATGTACCTGCCAGGCTGCCCAAGCAAATCCTGGAGCACCGGGCAAAGTCACCTTCACCAGTTTTCTGGGATTCATGTACCAGGGAGGAGCTGGGGGGGCCGAGGTGTGGAGCCCCAGGGTGAGAGGGGGACAGACTGGGAATCCTCAGAGCTGTGTGGCTGGGGGAGCAAGGAACAAACGTTATTTCCATGGAAATCTGTCCAGCCTGAGTCCTGTGACCTCAGAAAGCAAGGCTGAAGGGGTGAAACTCGGCTCTGCTGCAGGAGGGCAGCCACACCCCACCAGCAGGGATCTGCACGGGAACAGGGAATGGCTCCCATCGCTCGGGCTCCCTTCCCACAGGGAATGGCAGAGGAAGGGGGACGTGGGTGAGGCACTGCAGAAGCCACCTGGGAGATTCCACTCTGTCTCTATTCCACCTTTTTGCTGGAAAATTAACGCCCCCCCAACACCCCTCTGCTCCTCACAGAGACAAATCAGCCCAAAATGAGGGAGATGAGGAGAAAAAGGCCTCCAGGAAAGCAGAGCACACATGGTGCAGAGCCCAGCCAAAGCCCCACCCCCTCCAGGTGTCCAGCGAGGGTCAAGCACCGGGATGAATAACAGGATTATGGAAAACACGGGAGGAAAAGCAGCTGCTCCCATCCATGCTGCTGCAAACACCCGCTGTCCCTGCTTCCCCGGGCAGCCCCGCTGAGGCCACGAGGCAGCTGAACCAGGAGCTGCTCTTTGATGTCAGAAACAGAAGGTCCCTGCTTACGCTGGGGAACTGCAGCCTGACCTCCTCCCTCTTGCGGGGTCAGCCAGCGCTTCCCAGTCTGCTCCCAGTAAAGCCTCAGGCCGTGGATGCTGGGCTGGCGGCCAGAGCACGGGCACAGGGGTGGGAGAGGGATAAACTGAGACGCAGCCAGAGCAGATCCACTCACTCTGCTCCACGCTGGGAGGAAGAACCACGGGTGGGGCAGGAGGAGGGGAAGGTACCAGGGCAGAGGCACCAGGGGTGGAGCACAAGGAGCAGGCATCAGTTTGCTCCTGCTGTGTCCTGTTCAGCCACTCACAGTTGGTGACAGGGACCTTAAAGCCATCCCATCCCACCTCCCACCACACCAGTGTCCAGCCCAGGGATCCAGGGGCAGCCACAGCTTCTCCGGGCACCCTGTGCCAGGGCCTCCCCACCCTCACAGGGAACAATTCCTCCCTGATATCCATCCTCATCCTGTACTTCAAAGCCTTCGTTCTGCTGCTCCCTGCCCTTGCAAAGCCCCGCGGGCATCACCTCCGTGTGCCAGCACCGCTTCCGTGCGAGCCTGGCAGCGGGAGCGTGCGGCTCTGGGGCGGGCGGGAGGCAGGCAGCGCTCACCTGGCGGCTGCAGAGCCGCTCCCAGCTCCCTCTGAGCTCCCCCTCTCCTGCAGGAGCTGCTGCAGCAGAGCTCCCGTCCCCCCCCAAGCCGTGCAGGAGGCAGCGGAGCCTCTCCCCCTCCCTGCAGCTCTCCCTGTGCCTGAGCACGTCTCTGCCGGGCGAGGGAAGCGAGCGGCGCCCGCGTCGTGAGCGGCAGCGCTGCCAACTTCTCCTCTGCTGCAGCCAGTGCAGCCAGGGAACATGCCTGAGACGCTGCTCCCAGCCAAGCCCTGCCATTTGGGAAAGGAATCGGGGAAAAGTCACTTCCAGCCCAAAAATCCAGGCAGTTCTCAGCTCTCTGGGGGCGTGGGGAAGCAGAAATAGCAGCAAAAATGGCTTCGTACCCAAACGCAGGTCAACGGGGGGATCAAATATCCCAGGAGCGACACGAAAAACACCATTTTGGGACAGCAACGAGCCCTAAATTGAGAATTAAGGCGGTACAGGAAGGCAAAGCAGTCCTAGAGCAGCTCCAGGAGAGCCTGCAAACGCTTCCCAGCTTTGGGCAGGAACATCTGCGAGCCGGCTAATCCGCAGTTATCCCGGGAGGACTGGGGGCTGGCAGCAGGGCTGCCTCCCCTCGCGGGGAAGGGAGGGAGGATGCCGTGCATATGCTCTCTCCTGCCCCTGCAGAGCCAGCAGCCAGGGCTCCGGGGAGGGGAAGGGATTAATCGGTTTTGTTACACGTAAAATCCACCGAGCTGCGAGTGCGTGCCGAGGGCAGGGGCCTGGCAGGGCGGCAGGAAGGCCATTGATGTCCATCACATCTTATCTGCACAAAAACAGCCCCTCCCTCCCTCCCTCCCTCGGGCATTAATCCTCTCTCCTCTCGACAGGATTAAAGCCTATCAGTGCAGGGCTCCCCGAGAGAACAATCCTGCATTTGCTGGGTGATACCGAGACGGTATCAGTGAGGATCACAGAGCTTGCAGAGGAATTAGAGGGCAGCACAGGCAGCCCGGAGGTGAAGCAGGAGAGCGTTCTCTGCTCGGAGGCATCTGAGGAGAACCTGCTCCCGTTTTCATGCCTCGTTAATCCCAGCGCTGCAATCGCAGCGATGCCAGGCCCAGCTCCAGGCCTGGCTTGTCTCAGCTCCCACTGACTGCAATTACAGGCAAATGCCTTTAATTGGCTTTGCAGCCCGGGCCCTGGGCAGCTGGTGGCACCTGGGATTAGAGGGCACTGGAAAGCACTGGCTGCAGCCAGACCGGGCTGTGTCAGGGGCACTTCTCCAGCTCACGCTCAGCCCTTGTCATTTCTTTGTCACTGTCACCTCGTGGTAGCCGTGCCCTCATCCCTGTCAGCTGGCAGGGCAGTGCCCGCTGCTGAAACCAGCGCCTCCCACAAAGACAGAGCTTCTCCTGCAGTTCCAGTCCCCTTCCCGCCGCGGTGGCCTCGGGGAGCTGGAACGCAGCCCGGGACGGAGCACAACCCACACAGCAGGCAGGGCACTGAACACGGTCCATTTAATGCAGGGGGAGCACAGGGAGGGCCACCAGTGAAACCACAGGGCAAGGATGCGGTGACAGGCCAAAGCTGCAGAACCGGAGGGGCCACATCTCTCCAACACCGTGCTGGACAAGTCCTGAGGCCTCGTCCCTGCTGGCAGACGGAGGAGGCTGCAGAGAGGGTCTGGAGCTGCCCCCAGTGCAGCAAGGAAAGGAGCATCCCCCTGCACAGAACCAGCCTGAGGGATGGCACAGCTGCTGCCTCAGCGCTACTCACCAGTCCAGCAGGAAGATTTAGGGGGCCCCCCCAGCAAAGATGAGCTCCAGGGCAGCCTGGATGTCCCCTCCGGTGGCCTGCAGGGCCCGCAGGCTCAGCTCGTCGTCGTGTATCCCCATGTCTCGCAGCTGCTGCAGCTGGGGCTGCCACTGGCTCTGCTCACGGCAGGGAGGGGAAGTTCAGGGGGATGTGAGAATCCAAGCAGGAAAACCAGCAGCCTTCCCCACTGCCCACTCGCCCACCTCAGCCAGCTCCAGCCACGCTGCTGCGTGCAAACAGCTCCTGAAGGCTCAGGGTGAGGCTGCCGAGTCCCCAAAACCACCAGCCCTCCATCCCAGTTCCACCCAGCACTTCTGCAGTGTCTGTGATGTCCCTTCCACGCTCATGTCCTGCCACAGCAGGCAGCTGGAGAGCCACCTCCACCCTGTGCCAGTGGTATACGGGGCTCCAGGGGCTCTGATACTGACCTGGAGGCTGGGCTGCCCTGAGGCCTGCAGGGCGTGTTGGAGGGCCTGGCTGAACAGGTCGTTGGTGATGGGTGTCCCCGACTGGACACTGGATGACATCGGGGACGTCCCGGAGGAGTGGCCCTAGGAGGAGGTCATGGATCAGGAGAATTCCAGGAATTGCTGACTTCAGGAACCAGCACCTGCAGCATCCCCCAGCCTCAATCCCGTACGGGAGGGAGCTCCTCCATGAGGGAATGAACCCCAGGTGCCCAGCCCCGAGCAGGACTGGTGCTGGCTGTTACCTGGGTGCCCGGTGTGGGGGTGTGGGAGCTGCTCTCGGGGGTGCTGGCCAGGGCCAGGGCGGTGGCCAGCTCGCTCTGGGTGATGGGCCGGGGCCCCGCAGCCCCCGCGTAGCCCAGCGAGGCCGGGCGGGAGCCGGACGTGCTGCTGGAAGGGGTGGACCTCGTGCTCTGCATGGAGGGACAGAAAAGCAGCAGCTGTGAGGTTGGTGTTTGTGTCCCAGTCAAACCGGGCTCCTTCGCACGGATCCCTGTCCTACAAAACCCAAAACTCCCAAGTGTGGAACTTGTGAAAGACAAACATGCCAGAGCGGGATGTGCTCTTTCCACAAAGTCAGCTGTGGAAACCAGCAGGAAACCTTTCAATCTACCATCCATCAGCCTCAAACCAGAGTGTTACTAGCCTGTAACGGAACAATTCCCTGTCAACAGGCACTTTTTTGACCCAAATATCCAGTTTTTCTCACAGAACCCTTTGTCCTATGGAGAGGAAGATTGCAGAAGGGCAAGGATCAACATTCCCACGTTCCACCCTCACCCAGGCACAATTTGGCTATGAGGGCGTTTCCTCTGTTCCATTTTCCTGTTGTGTGCTCAGCACTGAGGAAAACCCTCTCCTGAGCAGCATGGAAGCAGCTAGGATCAATATGTTTGTCTCCATGTCCCCCTGGGGAGCCAGAGCAGCTCGTGCTGTTCACCAGACGGGAAGGGAAAAGCCTGCGAGTCTCAGGGCTACAGATTGCAAGCTCCAAAGAGGTGCTCCAGCCAAGCTGGCTGCTTACCTGGTGGAAATCATCTTCATCATCAGAGAGCCCCTCAAAGAGAAAGCCACCTGCAGCAGAAAGGGGAATAAAAGGATGTGGCAAACGGGCAGGAAATGGGAACCAGATGTGAGAATCCTGCGGAATTTCTGGCTGAGCAGGCAGGACAAGAGGCCTCAGCACCGAGTTCTCCTTCCAGCCCAGCCATTTGGGGTTCCCTGAGCGAGCTGCAGGTCCTGCAGGTCCCCACGTACCTGGCATGTCCCGGTAGGAGCCCGAGGCCATGGCCCGCGAGGACGTGTCTGGGGCTGGCAGGGGGGTGCTGCCCGCCACCGAGTGCAGCACCAGGACGATGGCGTTCACCAGGGCAGGGTGAGCCGGGATCAGCCTGGGCACAAACGGGGCACGGGTGAGTTGTGTGCAGGGGAACCCAGAAAGCAGCCCTGAGAGAGTCGGGGCACTGCCACCCCACTGGCACCGGGCTGCTGGCTGCCCGGCACTAACTCCTCCAGGCAGCCAGGGATCCTTCTGGAGCCAGGCTGGACCTTGCCTTGGGTCACCAGGGATCCTTCTGGAGCCCATGTTGGACCTTTCCTTGGGTCACCAGGGATCCTTCTGGAGCC
>NW_024581047.1:46307-49375 GCF_017639235.1 Corvus kubaryi
GCCCATGTTGGACCTTTCCTTGGGTCACCAGGGATCCTTCTGGAGCCCATGTTGGACCTTTTCTTGGGTCACCAGGGACCCTTCTGGAGCCCATGCTGACTTTTCCACAGTTCTCATCTCCCACGTGCTCTCCTGGGAGCAACTCTGCTGTGAGCAACCACATCCAGGTCTGAACCCACGCTCTGGAGGCGATGGTGGCCCTGCCTCCCACCAAACAGCCTCTGGTTGAATCCCAGTGGTGGATCCTCCTTCCTGCTGCCGAGCAATGAGTGTCCCAGCCCGGCAGGCAGGAGCAGAGCTCTCTCCCACCCAGAGGGAGCAGCTGACACACACAGGGGGACAAAGGCACTGCTGAGTCACTGCCCCAGCCCAAGGCACTTACGTGTCCAGCATGCTGGGGTCTGCAAACACAGAAAACAAATCCTTGTCCTGAAGGACTCCTGGAAAAGACCAGGAAAGGCAGTGAGACAGGATACAAGAACCAGGAGCCAGTCATACAAAAGGCACAGGGACAAATAGAATTGTTTTTCAGGAAGTGAATCATGAGTAAACACCATAAATACTGTTATTGTTTCTCTGAAGCCTTTGTGTTCCTGGGAAGGCTCTTGGTCACAGCCACACACCCAAGGGACGGGGCTTTTCCAGCAGATCCTCTGGGAGCTCCACCTCAAGGGCAGGACGGAACCTGGCCCCCAGCTCCCTGCAGCCAGGCTGTGACTGCATCCCAAACTCCACCTGCCTCAGACAGCACCATCCCGGAACGGGTTGGGCTTAATGAACCATTTTGTAGCACTTTGCAGCAGGGAGGAAGCATCCATCCCTCCTTTCCTGAATCCCGCTGAAGCCAGAGCCCATTCCCAAGGAGAGAGCATCCATCCCTCCTTTCCTGAATCCCGCTGAAGCCAGAGCCCATTCCCAAGGAGAGAGCATCCATCCCTCCTTTCCCTGATCCCTCAGAGCCCATTCCCATGGAGAGAGCATCCATCCCTCCTTTCCCTGATCCCTCTGAAGCCAGAGCCCATCCCCAAACATTACCAACGGAGCACAACTGGCACCTGAGCAGTCACTGACTCTTACGCTCCACAAAGGGACAGAAAATGAGGTTTTTTCCCAGACAAGGGGAGCTCTCCTGCCTCCCTGTCAGGAATTCAACCCAAATTTGGCTGTCTCCCTTTCGCCCGCAGGAATTAACCCTTTCCTCAGACCCTCTGGATCACAGCTGGACTCACCCAGAGCCACGGGGTCGCTGCTGAGGCCAGGAGTAGCCACGATGATCTGATCCAGGGATTCCTTGTTTCCCAGCATCTTGAAGACCTGCCAGGGAAAGCAGAGCAATCAGGAATGTCAGCCAGCCAGGCCCCAGTGTGGGGCTCTCCCCAGAGGGAGGGGACAGCCAAATTCCGCCCCGGGAGCAGAGCAGGGAGCCCCACTCACAGCATCTCTGTAGGCAGGGCTGCTGTGCAGGGCAGTGTGCAGGACACGGAATTCCCGGACGGCTGCCACCTTATCCACGGGCTCTGAGGGGGGGGAAACACCACAACAAAACACAGCTCTGCCTCTGCCAGCCCTCACAGCCGCTTCCCAGCCCACCGGCACTTCTGTGCTGCAACAGGGATTCTTCAATATCCTTGGATTGGGTGCAGTTACTGCAGAGTAACGACTCACTGCACTCCGAGATCATAAAAATATACAGGAGTATCCTCCCACACGTGCCGTGACGGGAATGCCAACTCTAACTCCTCTTTTTGTACAGTCAGGCACAGCAGGAGCACACACCAGCCTGCTCATCCCTGGGGTTTTGCTCCAGATTCCCTGGCAACGCCCTACAATGGATCACAGGCAATTAAGGAAGGGATGATCCCCCTCCACGCTGCGCAGCTCATTCCTTAACTCTTCTGTCAGCAGGAAAATTAACACCTGTGCGCTGCTGCTAGAGGTGGGGAGTTCCCAAACAAGGGGATTGATTCCCCTGGAAACCTCCACAGGAGCGAATCCCGAGAGAAGCTGTTCCTCAGTCCCTTATAAAGCACATCCCAAGGAGATCCGAGGGGTAATCCCCACAGCTCATCACCTGGTTTCTGGTCAGGCTCAGGCCAGGACTTGCGCAGGACATGGACAGTGGAGCCGGACTGGATTCCGTAAAAATCCAGGGTCTGGTCATCCCTCAGCTTTCGGCCACAGTAGATCAGGTCTGGGGGAAGAAACACCTGCAGATAAACAGCTGTGGCTCTCTCAGAACGGGCTGGGGGTCTCTAGGTGTGACTCAGAGCCCTGAGGGCTATTCAGCAGCTGTAGCTGCTCCAGCTGGCTAGGGAACAACACAGGGAAGTTGTGGAGCTGAGGATCAGGAGGGAAATCATGGAGCTGATCTAGAGGAGGAGGCAGAGTCACCTTGTGCGTAAGAGCCAACCTCCCAGCTCTCATGAGAGACCTCACAAGGACACAGAGCTGTTGGGAAGCCCAAACACACCCTGACAAGGGCGTTGCCACGGCTGGAGCACCGTGCTCCCAAGGAAAGAGGGAACGAACACCGAGCCCTCCCAGCAGCAGCACGAGGATGTCGCGTCCCGGCCGCGGCGAGGACGGGCCAAGGGTGTCCCCAAGCGGCGGGACGGCGCCAGGCTCCGGCGGGGCACGCACCGATGAGCTCGGGGTCCGGCACGGATTCCTGCAGATGGCCCGTGATCAGCTGCTTGAGGTGCGAGATGCTGCAGCCGCCCAGCGGGCACTCGCCCAGCTCGGTCTCCGGCAGGCGCAGGATGGATTTGGGGGCCAGCGGCTGCTCCGCCAGCTTCACGGCGATGTGCCACTCCGGCAGGGCCATGGCAGCGCCGGGAGCCGCAGCGCTGCGGCGGGGGCACAGCCGAGTGAGAGCCCACACACAGCGAACGCTCGGCGGCTCCGGGGCCTGCAGAGCCCCGGGCCCAGAGAGCCCCAGCCCCGACATCCCCGGCCCCAGCCCCCGATCCCTTCGGCGCTCAGGAGGGTCCCGGCCTTGCTCCCTGCCCAGATCCGACCTCCCCCTCAGCTCAGGAGGGTCCCGGCCCTGCTCCCCCAGCCCCTTCCCT
>NW_024581047.1:49385-65594 GCF_017639235.1 Corvus kubaryi
CAGGGGGATCCCGGCCCTGCTCCCCCAGCCCCTTCCCTCAGCTCAGGGGGATCCCAGCCGTCCACTCCACCCCGACCCAATCCTCCCCCTCAGCTCAGGAGAGTCGCGGCCGTAGCGCCCCAGACCCGACCTCCCCCTCACCTCAGCGGATCCTGACCGTGTCCCCCTCCCAGACCCGACCTTCCCCTCAGCTCAGGGGGTCCCGGCCATACCCCCCTTAGGCCGCCCCTCAACTCAGGAGGGTCCCCCGGCCGTGCCCCCGGTGCTGACAGCGTCCCCCCACAGACCCGACCTCCCCCTCTCACCTCAGGAGGGTCCCGGCCGTGGCTCACACTCCCTCCCCGACCCCTCCCCAGCTCATGGGGGTCCCGGCCGCGCTCCCCCTCCCCCCAGGGCCTCCCTCAGCTCCGCGCTACCTCACCCCAAGGGACCGGAACCGGAAGAGCCGCGAGCGGCGCGGTGCGCGCTGGGAAATCGAGTCCGGCAGAGTAGGCGGTAACAGCCTCCGAGGCGGAGGCGCTGCTGATTGGCTGGCCCTGCCACGACCAGCCAATGGGAGGGCGGCCGAGGGTTTAAAGGCAGGAGCGCGGCGAGGGGCGCGCGGCTCCGCGGGATTCCCCGCCACAACAGCTTTTAATTAACGCTCCCTCGGTAATTACGCGGCTGCCATCCCTCCCCCGTGGGCAAGCAGCTCCAGTAGATACCCCGTAAAAGCAGGAGGGCCCAGCTGTCCGAAGCTGCCCGCTCTTCAGCACTATCTGCTGCTCCATCTCCTCATCTTCTCCCAAAAAAGGAGAGGCCACTACCCCGGTGACCAAACCCTGTGCCAAGGCGCCAACTTTTTCTGACAAGAAGAGCTGTTTGTGTTCTAAAAAAAGCCAAGTTACCATGAAAGTCCAGTCAGGCTGCAAGAGCCACATTCCAGGCACGCTTTGCTCCCTTAACAGCTCTTAAAATGGTCCGAGCAGCAGCAGGGGCCGTGATGGGATTTGAAGAGAATTTAGAAAACAAAATTTGGGCTAAGTTTTAACTTCAGGCCGGGTTGGAGTCCAAAACCTTTTTTTCCACCCCCCCCCCAATAACTCTTTGCAGCGAGGGGATAGAGAACCCACCCTGAAAGAAAGCAAAAGCAGCTCTTCTAGTGTTTAAACCTCGGAAGTTTATTTGTTTTCCTACAAAGGAACCTAAAGGTGACAAACCTAAAGGTGACAAACCTAGCTTTAGTGTCATCCTATCCGTGTTACACAGGGAAAGGGAACAACCCCTCCGCCTGCTTCCAAGCCCCGGAGAGCCACGAGGAGGAGGAGCCAAGGGAGAACTACAGCCTAGGGCCATTAAAATGCACATCACTAACCGGTGCCTCAACACAGGAATCAAACCAGGGGCTAAGGAACGGCGGGACAAGGCCGGTCCCACGCGGCGGGAGGTCCCTCTAGAAGCACTTGCGATGGACGATGGAGGGGCCGGACTCGTCGTACTCCTGCTTGCTGATCCACATCTGCTGGAAGGTGGACAGGGAGGCCAGGATGGAGCCGCCGATCCACACGGAGTACTTGCGCTCGGGAGGGGCGATGATCTTGATCTTCATGGTGCTGGGGGCCAGCGCGGTGATCTCCTTCTGCATGCGGTCGGCAATGCCGGGGTACATGGTGGTGCCCCCCGACAGCACGGTGTTGGCGTACAGGTCCTTGCGGATGTCCACGTCACACTTCATGATGGAGTTGAAGGTGGTCTCGTGGATGCCGCAGGACTCCATGCCCAGGAAGGAGGGCTGGAAGATGGACTCGGGGCAGCGGAAGCGCTCGTTGCCGATGGTGATGACCTGCCCGTCGGGGAGCTCGTAGCTCTTCTCCAGCGACGAGGAGGAGGCGGCCGTGGCCATCTCCTGCTCGAAGTCCAGCGCCACGTAGCACAGCTTCTCCTTGATGTCGCGCACGATCTCCCGCTCGGCCGTGGTGGTGAAGCTGTAGCCGCGCTCCGTCAGGATCTTCATGAGGTAGTCGGTGAGGTCGCGGCCGGCCAGGTCCAGGCGCAGGATGGCGTGGGGCAGGGCATAGCCCTCGTAGATGGGCACCGTGTGGGTGACGCCGTCGCCGGAGTCCATCACGATGCCCGTGGTGCGGCCGGAGGCGTAGAGGGACAGCACGGCCTGGATGGCCACGTACATGGCCGGCGTGTTGAAGGTCTCAAACATGATCTGCGTCATCTTCTCCCGGTTGGCCTTGGGGTTGAGGGGGGCCTCGGTGAGCAGCACCGGGTGCTCCTCGGGCGCCACGCGCAGCTCGTTGTAGAAGGTGTGGTGCCAGATCTTCTCCATGTCGTCCCAGTTGGTGACGATGCCGTGCTCGATGGGGTACTTGAGGGTCAGGATGCCCCTCTTGCTCTGCGCCTCGTCCCCCACGTAGCTGTCCTTCTGCCCCATGCCCACCATGACGCCCTGGTGCCGGGGCCGCCCCACGATGGAGGGGAAGACGGCGCGGGGCGCGTCGTCCCCCGCGAAGCCCGCCTTGCACATCCCCGAGCCATTGTCCACCACCAGGGCAGCGATCTCCTCGTCCGCCATGCCGCCCGGCCTGCGGGCAGAGGGACAGCAGGGGGTCACTCCCTGTCTGCGGGGGACAGGGCAGCGACAGCACGGCCACGTCCCCAGGGAGCCCCAGCAGCAGTGCTGAGGGGCCCTGTGAATTAGGCCCTGAGAGGTCTGCGTTTTGAGGGTATAAATATCTATTTATTTCCTCAAAACACACGTAGAAATAAATGCAGTCCCTGAGAGCACAAGCACAGGTCTATGCAAGGTGTCCCTGCCCACGGCACGGGGTTGGAATGAACGCATCGTTAAGGTTCTTCCAGCCCAAACCATTCTGTCATTCCCACTCCTCTTCCATGGATCTGAGGGGACCAGCAGGGAACCCCCTACACGGCCCCCATTTACCACAGCCCTGAGGGAATAAAGGTCTCCAGCACAAAGCACCATCCCCCTTCCCTGCCAGAGCCCCAAATGTGCCCGCCCCGAGGGCCTGAACGCACACAGGGGAACCCCTCATTTCACCCCCAAGGCCGCAGCAGGGGATCCCAACCCCACCTGGTGTCCCGGGAATCCCTAATCCCACACTCAGAGCCTGAACAGGCACGAAGGGAACCCCTAACTCTCCCTCAAGGCCCCAAGAGGCGTGAGGAGAGCCCCTAACCCTCCCCTAAGAGGCCAAACAGACATAGGGGGGACCCCTAATCCCCCCCGAAGGGCCCCTAAACCCTCCCTGAAGGGCCTAAACAGACGTGAAGGGACCCTAACATCTTACCCGAGAAACGGACCCCTAAATCCTCCCCTGAACGCCCAAACATACACAGGAGAACCTCTAAAGCCCCCTGAGAGACCCTTAACCCCACGCCGAAGGGCCAAAGAGACGCAGGGAAGCCCCCTAAGCCCACCCTCAGAGCTCGAACAGAAATGAATAGATGCTAACCCCCGCTCCGAGAGACCCGTAAGCCCCGCCTCAAAGCCCAAGCAGACACGGGGGGAACCCCTAAACCCCGTCCCCGCCGGCGGTGCCCCGGGCCCCGCTCACCCTCACGCGCTCCCTCAGCCCCCGCCTGCGCCTCCGCCGCGACTGCCGGGCCCGCGCCCCGCGCGCGCTTTTATACCGCCCGGAACCGGAAGCCGCCCGGCGGCGCGCTCTCTGATTGGCTGCCGCTTTCCCTCCCCGCCGCCGCCCGGCCGCTTCCGGGCCCCGCCGTTCCCGGAAGCGGCGCGGGCGCTTCCGCCGCTTCCGGCCGGGCGAGGAAGGGGCGGGAGGGGGGAAGGAAGGGAAGGAGGAAGGGAAAGGAAGGAGGGAAGGAAGGAGGAGCTGAGGCGGCCGCGCACGGACCGGCGGGACCCGCCACGGGAGGTAACGGCGGGGAACTGGGCGGGGGGCCCGCAGCGGTTCTGAGGGGGGGGCGGGTTGGGGGTCGCGCCCTCGGTATTTCCGCCTGAGGGGAGGGTCGGAGCCCTCGGTCATTCCCCTTGAGGCGGGGTCCCCGGTAAAACGGAGGGGGTGGGGGTCGCTAATGAATTATTGCCGGCCCCCGCAGCCCTCGGTGCTGCTCGGCTCCGGCTTGAACTCTTCCCGCTGGTTCCCGCTGGGAAAAGCTCTGGCACCCGGGGCGCCGCGGGGTGAAAGGGCTCGTCAGGGGCGGGCACGGAGCGGCTGTGCACGGAAAGGGCTCTCGCAGGGGCCGGGCGAGCTCGGTCCCTGCCCTGCCTGCGTGGGGGGAGAGGCGCAAGGAGCGGGGCAGAGACGCCAGAGGCGAGGGACGGTCGCCAAAAGCAGGGCAGGGCCACCGGGAGCGGGCGAGCATCCGCGCTGAGGGCTGCGTGAAGCGGCTCTGGAAACCTGCGGCGTCCCGCGGGTTCGCTCCCGCTCCAGGTGTCAGCTCCGACTGTTCCTGCCAGCGCGGCTCAGCGGGAGCCGCTCGCCTCCGTTTGGCCTCAGGACCGGCTGTGGGCTCGCCGCCCCCAGTCCCGGGCAGCCCCGCAGCCCCTGCCCTGCCCCAGCTCCGTGCCCGAGCCGCAGCGAGCGCGGCTGCCGCATTCCTGGGTGCTGCAGCCGCACCTGAGCCGTGTTTGCTCTGCTGCTCCCGGCTCATTGATCAGCCGCCGGCTCCCCGAGCTGTTCCCGTGTGCCCCCGGAGCGGCCCCCGGGAGGGGACAGGTGACGCCGCGGTGCCACAACACCCAAACCGGGGGGGGTTTGATGCTTTGTGAGCTGGTTGTGCCTTCCCGAGGAGTCCCGGGCTCTTCCCAGCTGCCGGGGAGGGCGGGATGTTGCTGCTGACATGCACCCCGCTAATCCCCTCCGTGCCGTGGCACTCGCAGGTGGTGCTGCCCCGCAGGTAAACTCTGCTTTTCGGGGCTGGGCTGCTCCTTTAGGGAAGGGTTTGCCCGGGGAAAAATGTTCCCTGTTATTTAGGGAAGAGAGAGGGAGGGAAAAATGGGTTTGGCGCAGAGCGCTTCATCCGAGACGCGCTGTGTGAGCAGCTAGGGATGCTCTGGGGAGCCTGGAAGTTGTCCTTCGCTTGGAAACCTGCTGCCTGGTAGGTTATTGGTTGTTTTAGAGCAGAATCCCGCCCGTTTTGAACCGTTTTTTAGCAAAATAATCCCCTTTTTCCCCGAGTGTGTAGCCCCGTGCTGGCTGTAGACGGGGAGGCGGGAGGTGGCAGGAGCTCGGGGCTTGTTTGGGGTTGGATTTTCCTTTGTTTCCCCAAGCTGGCCGTATTTTGATAGCCACCAGCCCTGAAGGGGCAGCAAGTGGGGTGTATTTGATCATCTCTTCCCCCCGAGGAGGACAATCTTTGTCAGCAGGGCCCGTGGGGGACACAAAGTCCAAACTACGCGCGGTGATTTTAGCGCCCGGGGATTAACGGCGCCGTCGTCTTCCCAGGGTTTATCCCGAGCTCTGCTTCCAGCCGGGGGCTGTTCTGTTGGTCTTTGCTCAAGTGCTGGCTCAGCAGGTCAAAATGGAGAGCTGGGAAAGCTCCCGGGCTCCTCAGGCTGGGAAAATTGAAGGGAGGACATGGATGGGGCTTCAGATGCGCTGGAAACTCCGGGATCCCGAGGCTGGAGCAGCTCGGTGCTCAGCGGGCTTTGCTGTGCTCCCATCTCCATCTCCTTGGCAAAAAGAATGCCTAAATACATTTACTTTTAGTGTCTGAAGTGGCAAGGATTTAGCCATGGAGTGAGAGCACAGAAGAATTTAGGGATAGCCCTGTGTGGCAAATCCCTGCCTGGCTTTTATATAAATATGGTCAAGCTCATCCTGGCTGTCTCCTTTTAAGGCAGTATTCCAGGAGCACCAAATCCTAAGCCTGACCTTTCCACAGTAATGATTTAGGAAGCGTGGAAGGCTTGTGCCTGGACAAAGGCATTTGGGATGGTGTCTTTGGGGCAGAGCAGAGCAGCAAATGTGCCCGGCTCGAAAATACAATTAAACAGTCTGAAAATTGAATGGAAGTTGGAGCCCGAGGCTGTTAAACATGGAGCTGATTGTTTCACGGTCTCCTGCACAGGAAAGAGCCCTGGCTTTGCACTCTGTTTGTCCCCTTCCTGGGGAAAAGATGAAAGCGCTCCGTGTTCACACGCACACCCGTTTGTCTCCCCGGCAGATCCCGCGCGTCTCCCGCGGCCGGGCCCCGCTCGCTGCCGGATCCCGCCGGGGCTCCCAGCCATGCGCACGGCGGGATGAAGCTGGAAGCGGTGGTGGAGCAGCTGCAGAAGCAGCAGCAGCAGCAGCAGCAGCAGCAGCCGGCGGTGCCCATGGATTCCCGGGAGCGCCGGGAGCCGCAGGTGCCGTTCCCGCCGCCCTTCCCTCCGCAGCCCCGCGCCGGCCCGGCCGGACGCGCCCCGGGGACGTCGCCCGCTGTCCCCCTGGCCAGAGCCGCCCCTGCGGCCGCAGCCGCCCGGCCCTTCGACCAGAGCAGCAGGAACTCCGAGGAGGACGAGGAGGAGGACGACGACGAAGAGGAGGAGGAGGAGGAGGAGGATGAAGAAGACGGCGCCGAGCTGGAGGACGGCGCGGACGTGGCCGGCAAGGAAAGCTGCTCTGCCCTCAAGTATTTCCGAGCTCCCAAAGTCGCCCACCCCAACCAAAGAGTGGCCTCTACCTCCAGCCCCGTGCCAGCTGTGGGGCACCCGCGGGGGGCCCAGCAGGGCAAGGAGGAGCAGGGCAAAGACTCTGCCAAGCATTCCGGGTCCCCGGCGGCACGCCCCGGCTGGCGCCTGGACGAGCAGCTCAAACAGGTCAGTGCCAGCATTCCCTGCTCCCAAAAACCACCATTTCCAGCCAGCCTGAGGAGGTTTTAGCCTGGCAAGGCCTTGGAAGTGCCTTGGGAGGCCGTGCTTCCCTGGTGTGCTCTCTTTTCTAAAGAGACTCCACCAGAACTTGGCTTTGTGGATTTCCAGCTGGCGTAGAGGAGCCCCCGCTCTGGGAGAGCCTTTGTGGGGAGGGATCTGTGAGGCTTCCCAAGGGAAGAGCCTGGTGGTGTCGTCATTTTAGGTGCAGACACTTCCCTGCTAACATCTCACCCGAGCTAGTTCTCGTCAGACCTCTGGAATTCAGGATTTCTGGGCAGGCAGGGAGATGTGCCCTGATCCTGGGAGTCAGAGCCACTTTATATTCCACGTGTGGGAAGCAAGGAAGGAAGGAGGGAAGGAAGGAGGCAGCTCGCTGCTGCCTCGTAGGAGGTTAATTCCATGTTTGCCTGCAGCATTAGTACTCCTTGCAGCTTGGTGCCAGGGGATCATGGAATGACTTCCTTTGTGGTGAGCGAGTATTTCGGTATATTCCAGGCCTCTGCTCCTCCCCAGCTGTTCCTGCAGAGCAGGTGGGTGTTCCCACACCCGTGCACGTGGCAGGAGCTCCTCAGGGAACGGCACTTGGGCTGCTGGGGCTGTAAAACACCCAGGGGAAGCACTTGCTGCTGGTTTTTTCCTCTTGTGTTTGCTTCACCAGAGGGGCTGGGTGGAGGAGAGGGAATTGCTCAAGCCTCCTGCAGGGAAATGAGGTGGGTTTGTCGGTCAGGGGCCATTGCCTCAGAATTTACTGGATGGGAGTGGTGAAAACTTCCTCTTTCAGGGCTCTGGGTGGGGAAAAGGAGGCAGGGCTTGGGTCTTAAGGGATGGCTTTCTTTAGAAAGCCAAATAAGCTCGGCTTAGGGCCAGGGCTGGTTTTGTTCCTCGCCCAGCTGGCGCTTCTTGCTCCTGATCTCACTGGTCATTCTGGCAAGGCCATGAAAGCAGCCAGAGCTGGGCTTGGCTCGTGTGGAAGAGGGGGGAAAAAGCGGGATAAAGGATCGTTGTGCAGCTGGCGTGGTGTGCTGTGGCCCGTTCCTGCGCTGATGGAGCATTCTGGGGGGCCACAGCTTAGCCTGGTTCAGGCCACGTTCACCTGGGAGCCCAAAGTGCCCAAAGCTCCAGGAAAAACAGACACAAAACCACTCTTGCTGCTGTGTTCATCTGCTGGGGAGGCAGGGAAAATTGGGAATCAGACCCATGGACACCGAGTTCAGGAGTGGGTTATAAAGGAAGAGCTGTGGCAGCTCTGGGAAGTGGTGGGAAAAGGTGGCAGGAAAAGGGCACGTCCCCTCCTTGTCCCAAAGCGTTGTCCCCTGGCACAGCAGGTGCAGGTGTGGAGTGGCTTTGGATCCAAGTGGCACTGCTGATTCCCAGTTCAGAGCTGGGGAGCACTGGGATACGTGGGGAATAAAGCAGGGGGCCCGGGCGTGGCAGGAAAGGGGGAGGATTGTGTGGGGAGCTGTGGGCTGGCCACTTAATTCTCTGGAATTTTGAATTCCGAGGCATATTTCGAAGGGATGAGCTGTGTCCTTTCCTCCCTGTCTGTAACAGGCAGAAAACCCGGGATAAAACGGAGAAGTGGCTGCGTTCTCCAGTTCGCTCCCAAAATTATTCCTGAATTCGTCTTTTTAGCTTCTTGTGGCAGTCCTGCTCCAGGAGTATTCCTGGCATGCAGAACGCCCGGTGCTCGTGGAACTGGGAGGGGGGGAAAAGTCACTTCATTTCTCCTCTGGGAGAAAATGTCCCTTGGGAATGGGAGGCTGGGATTGCCTGGGACACGGAGGTGGTGGAAATTTGGGAGCCACCAGGAAAACGAAGCCGCTTCAGCCCCACCCAAGACAGGCAAGGAAGTCATTGTAGGACAAGGGTGCAGGCAAAAGAGCTGGCTCAGCTCACGGCACAGGGAATCCTGTCAGCTCAGGGAGCGGAGGAGCTTGGCCAGGAGAAGGAATTGCTGCTGGGGGGTTGCTCCGTTTGCTCCTCCAAGCCTCTGGAATGTCCTGAAATCCATCCCAGCTCCTGGAAAAGGGCGCTGGGCGCTGCCTGTCTTTGGGGAAAAGTGAGGCTTTGACTCCAGGGCTGTCAGAGGTGGGGTTGGGTGGCTGGGGAGGCGCTGGGCCCTCATCCCGTGGGTGCTCCCGTTCGCTGGGAATGCCCCTGTTCCCTGGGAAAAGCAGGGGCTCGGTGCCGCTTCCTCCCGTCCTGCTGAGGCTGGTGCAGCACCAGCACCAGCGGTTCTGTGGGGAATGTGAGGATAAATCCCAGATTTCCAGGCCTCAGCTGCTGCTGGATGCCCTTTTCCGAGCATCCGGGAACGCTTTGTGCCCCCGTTTTTGGGGACGTCTCGGGGCAGCTTCCCAGAAACCAAGCGGGCACTGCTTTGGGAAAAAGCCTGCCCTAAACTTTCACAGAGGTCACGCTGTTTATTAAGATAAGTCAGCTTAAAATAATTGCTGTGCCTTTGCTGCAGGCCCCGGGAACGAGCGGCTGGGATTCCATAACCTGAGGTATGTGCCTCGGGATTGCTCAGGAGAGACCCCTTAATCCAGGAGGGGGAAGGTCCCTGGGAGGAAAAGGGGCATCTCACACGGGGCTTTTTGCCCCGTGGTTGTTTCAGGGCCCGATTCAGGGTTGGATTTTTCAGTCCTTTTGTGTGTCACTGGGTATTTTCCCTTTGGTGCTGCGGTGGGAGGAGATTCCTCGTCCCCAGCTGACAGTAAAGACCTGGTTTTTCTTCTGCTTGAATTCTCCATCCAAGCCACTTGCTGCTTCTCCTGAAACCCCTGGTTTAGGTTCAGGGGATTGCCCCCAGCTCTTCACCCCCAGGATTCCATAGGTGAGTTAGTGGTAGTGGCTGGGGCTGGATCTGGAGGCAGGAAAAGGATCTCGTTTGTATCCCGGCTCCCTTTAGGATTTCTTCAGGTGCCACACTTATTTATAGCAATAGTGGCAGCTTGTCTCCTTCAGTGCCAGTTCCCAGGAGTTCAGGCTGGAGGCAGGAGCTGGAATGTGTTGTTTCCTTGCACTTGTGTTCTTCTCACTCGGGGGTAAATCGATGACTCCAGGCTGGCACCGAGAATCCCTCTTCCCACCCCACACAGATCTTGGCATCAGGTCTGGGTGGATTCCTCTGAGTCTTTGGGAGCAGGAGGCGTTCAGAGAGCCCAGCTTTTCCTCAAGGATGAGGAAGCAGGTTCCTGTTTGGTCATGGGAACACATGAAAGGAACTTAATAAAAAAGGTAATTAATCGGTTAAACTGCAGCCCTTTCCTTCCCTTCCCTTCCCCATCCTCCCTGCCATTCCTGAAATCACTAAAATGTTTTCAAGGGCTGCCTTTGAAGCTGGGGGCTGTTGAATTGAGCTCTGTTATTAGGAAGGCTGGGAAGGGTTGATTCCCATTCCAGGGGAGCTGGTGTGGGCAGTAATTACCCCTTGGCTCTTGGTGCCTGAGAACTTGCAGCTCGGGGCAGCAGCCCTGATCTTATCAGGGTTTGTACTACAACAGTTTTCTTTCTGAGAGCATCTGTTTCACTTCCTAAGGCTTAACTCTGCCCACAAAAGGAATTTCTGTGGATTCCCTGATAATCCCGAAATTGCTGCCCCTGTCCCTTTTCATTGATTCAACCCACGGGGCAGGGGAGGGGTTTCCTTGGACCTTCAGGTGGGTATTCCTGAAGATTCCTGGCCTGAAGCCTCTGTCCGAAGTGAGGAGGTGCAGAAGGAGTCTGGGTTTCGTGGCAGAAGGTTTTAATTCCCCTTGTCTGGGAGGTGTTTGTCCTGCAGGGCACGGGAAGTGTTTGTGGTCTCCTGCTCCATCTGCTCGGCAGCTCAGGGTTAACTCCGGCCTGGGATTGGAAACCAAAATTGCTCTGGACATCTGAGCTTCCCTCTAATCAGATATTCCAGGTGGTTAGGGAGTAATCCCAAAATAGGGCTGGATATAATTGCTGCTGAAGCTTCCTCGGGGGGGCTCCGGTGGCTCCGAGGTGTCCGAGGTGTCCGTGCCACAGGGAGGGCTCCAGGCTCTGCCAGCAGCCTGGCAAAGCTGGGCAGCCTTTCCCAGCCCCTCAGCCTTCCCTGCCAGCCTCTGCATCCAAGCTTTGGGCACATCCAGAGCCGCTTCCAGCACCTTTTCCCGCGAGAGGGCAGAGAAATCCCGAGGGCCGCTTGTCCCGCACCAGCGACTTCCCTGGATGCAGAGGCAGCAGGGACTGGCAGGACTCGGGGCAGGGAATTCCCGGCCTCCCTGAGCAGGCTTTGCTCCTTCCTGCCACTCCTGCCTGGCTTCTCCGAAGGTCTGTAATTCCCTGTGGGATATAGGGATTTCTCCTGCCACTCCTGCAGAGGAGGAACTTGGTTTTCCGAGTGGGAATGGCAGGGAAGCTGGATCCCAGGCTCCTGCCCAGCTCTCTGGCTGGGCACAAGGGATTTTGTGCTGCATCTGGAGCACCTCTCTGGAGTGCTGGAGTCTCTGCTGGGAAAGGGCCTGTTCCATGGATCAGTGCAGCTCGATTCCCTGCTGCTGGGCTGGGATTCCCTGCTCTGCCCCCCAGGCCAGCCCCTGCTCCATCCCTGCACCCCACACCTGCCCCGGGCTGGGCGAGGAGCCCTCTCCTTCCCCTTGTAAGTGGGATAAACCCTCGCAGCCGCAGCAGGAGGGGGGGCTGCAGCTGCCCAGAGCCCCTCAGCTCGGGACACTCGGTGTCACGCCAGGTGAGGGCCATTCCTGCTGCTTTGGTGGACATATGGCCAAAGCCTGGTGGCCTCAGCTCCCCGTAAGCTCCTTTTCCCAGGAGGTGTGGGGGAGATCCCAGGGAGGAGCCGTGGGAAGCGGGATGGATTTATTCTGCTTGCCCTCTGCCATTTTTTCTAATCACCCTTTTTCTTCGTGGAGAACGAGCCAAATGTGTTCTGTTTAACTTTTCAGGAGTCTTTAAGCCCTTTAAAAGTTCTGTTCCTGGGAATTCTCCCAAGTTCAAACCCACTGGCAGGAGAGAATTGTCTCCTTTCACCCCTCTTCCTTCTCATCCCTGCCCTCAAATGTAGTGGAATAAGCTCTCAGCACGACCAGAATTCCCTGTGGAAGCAAGCTCTGCCCTCTGGATTTATATCCAAGTGCCAGCTTGGGCAAGGAGCAGCCAAAGGAAAGGGTCAGAAAGCTGAACCTTCACAAAATCCCTGAGCCTTGCAGTGTGGAAAGTCCAGGATGGGAAATCCCCGCTGCCTCCTGTTCCTTCCTCTGCCTCTCATTCCGACTGTTCCCTAGGTTTGGTCCCAGTGACCGGTCCCTGGGGGCTTTAGGAGCAGCTGGATACTTCCATAATCAGCCAAAAACCTGTTTGGGTTTAATCTCTGCTGGAGAGAGAGAGAGGCTCGGGGAGAAAGGACAGCGGGATGGATCCTCCTGTGAGCAACCCCAGCCTGGGATCCCTGCCTGGAGAGGGCCGGGGGTTGATGTGCTGCAGCAAGCAGCTGACCTACCACAAGTGGCCATAATCCCCCGTTAAATGTCTCTCCCTTGGTGGCACTGGCTGGGTAATTGCCTTTCCAGCAGGAATTACTGCCTCAAACCGAACCAGCAGGCGTTAGGGAGCTCGTTCCGGGCCTCGGGAGCAGCGACGGAGCCGTGCCCGGCCCCGGCCAGGGCTGCTCATCCTCCTCATTCAGTGTGTGGCTCCAGGATTTTGGCTACTGGAGCACCTCCAGAATTCCCAGGAGGTGCTTTTGGGGGTGCTGGGAGCTTTCCTCTCCATGAGTTTGGCAGGGTGGGTTTGCCTCTTCCTTCCTTTTTCCAGCATACGTTGGACTGGGATTTTTGTGGAGTTGGTGTTTTCAGGATGCTTGGATTTATTTCAGGATCATCCTGGCCTTCCCTACAGCTGGAGCTGCTGGTTCCCAGCCCTTGGTGATTATTCCAGGATGCCAATTTCCCAAGTAGAATAGGGCCTAACCAGACTAATCCTTTTAATGAACCTTAATCCAGCAAAGCCGAGCTTTCCATTTCTCTGGGGAAAATCTACATCCTCCCGGGAGTCAGGGTCCCTAGGCTGGCAAGCAGCTTTCCAGAGGGATTATTGCCCTCCTTCTGCTCCTGGTTTTGTTGGGAAGCGTGGGGAGCACGGCAGGGCTCTTCCAGGTGTGTGGGAAGGAAGGGTGATGCCTTTCACGGGGGCTCTGGGATGTGCCCTTGGAAAAAAGGTGGGCACAGGGAGCAAAAGAAGCAGCACCTCTGAGGTGTTGGACCTCATTCCAGCAGAGCCACGGAGGAATTGGCATCCTTCCCTTCGGGAGGGGAGGGAATGTGGCTGGCAGGTGGAATGGGAGGTGAAAAATTCCCATTTTGTGTGAGAGATCCCAGGGAACTGCGTTGTGACAAAAGCACAAATGCAGACACCTTTCTTGCCACCTTGGGCCGAGCCAGCAGCTGCTTTCCTGTGTGTTTGTGCCTAAAAATGCACGTTTCCAAGCCTTCTGGAAGTGTCCCCACAGCTTTTCCTTGGGAATCCTTTCCATCCTTTGCTGTTTTTCCCTCCCCAGAACGGCAGCGTGACCTGGAGCGACGAAGGCGACGGATGCCGGGGAAGGGAAATCTCCCGAGACTTTGCCAAGGTCGGTCTGGTCATGGGGACCTGGGGAAGGGGGGATTTGGGGAATCCTGATCCCCCTGATCCATGACAGAGGGTGACCACAGAGCCCTCACTGTAGGGAGTTTGTGGGAAAACTGTAGGAGTTCATGGTTTGTTGCCTTGCGCTGGGATATAATTTGAACTAAGAATTAACAGCCAGACTTTGGGCGTTGAAAAACTTCTGTCCAGGCTTTCTCCAGCTGGGAGAAGAACGTTTTCCCTCTGGAATGCTGTACTCGTGGATTTGAACGTGTCACAGCAGCCGGAGGAATTCCGTTTAAACTGAAGGCAGCTCCGCTCTTCCCAGAGCTTCGCAGGAATTCAGCCCCAAAACCCCTGTTTTTTGGACCAAGTGGTTGCAGTGCCCACAGAGAGGCCGAAATGCAGATTTCCCAAGGATTCTTTGCTGTTGAACTGCTCCACAAGAGGGGCTACAACCAGCGAAAAACAATTCCCGTGGAGCGGCGCAGGATTGTTCCAGGAGAAGGAATTCAATTCCTCACCTCCAGCACTGTCCCGTTGTGTGTCCCCCTGGGTCCCAGGGAGAGCCTGGCTCCAGCCTGTCCCTTCCTGGCCTCACAGGACTCCTGAGAGGTGCAAATTGGGATTTGCTGTCCCAGCAGTGGCTGTGGGGTGACACTTGTGCCCGTCCCCTCTGAAGAACCCAGGGATAACACACACAGCCCCTCTCTTTTGGGAAGCACTGCCTGGGGAACTCGAGTTGAATTATCTGGGGGTTTCAAGCCTTCTGGTAAAAATTATTCCTTCAGCAAACTGACTCTGGGCTGGTCTCTGGTGTTTCTGAGGGCTTTTTGGTTTCTTTGGAGGCACTGCCAGGCACACAGGGAAGCTCTGTCCTTTCATCTCCTCCCGCCGGGGCTTTGGCACTTAGGTGACAATCCCTGAGGGAGGGAGCTGGGAGTGCAGGAGAAGCTGCCGAGAAGTTTGACCTCCCTGGTGCCACAAAGGTGCCACTGATGTGTCCCAAACCGCTGTCACCTCCCTTCTGGCTGTGTCCTCGTCCTCCCCGGCTCACCTCCATCCTTTCTGTCCCTTTGCTTCCAGGTGGCTTCAACCCCTGCTCCGGCCCCTTAGCTGAGGTGAAGGTTGGCTTTGATCATCCTGCAGATCTTTGCCAGCCTGAGGGGCTCTGGGAATCCTGTTCCCTTCGGGATGCCAGGCTTTGTGCCTGGATGAGTTCCCGAGGGGCTGAACGAGGCTCCTCAAGCCATCCCTGTCACAGCCGCGGCCGCCGAGTTCCTCAGGAGCCTCTCCTTGTTCCCCCTCTCCCTGTGCTTTCCTTTCACCCTTGCAGTGCAAACACCCCCTGGAAGAAGCCAATATCCCTCTGTTTTCTGTCTCCCTCTGGATTTGTGCCCTCATCTTGGTTTGTTTCCCCTGCAGCTCTATGAACTGGACAGCGATCCCGAGCGGAAGGAATTCCTGGACGACCTCTTCATCTTCATGCAGAAGAGGGGTGAGTGGCATTCATGTGAACTCCACGAGTGAGGCAGAGCAGGATGAATCCATTCCCTTGCAGACCCTCACCTCGGAGCCCACCTGTGGGGGCTGCCAGCAGCACGAGCTGCGGGGTGGGATGGGCAGCCCTGGACACCTCCAGCCGCCTGCGGAGAAATCTGCTCCGTGCTCCAGTGTCTCCTTCCTCTTCCCTGTTAATTATTGATCGTGAGCGCGCTCCCAGGGCCGGCCCTGAGCCGGTCACCAGCTGGAGGAGTGCAGCTTTTAATCAGCTGGCCTCTTGTTTGCTGGAGACTCCCTTTTTTCCTGCCTGCTGGAAGGCTGTGGTGATGAAAGGGAGGAGCTGAGAGGAGCCGGGAGTGTTTGGATTTACGGAATTCAGGGAGCCCGGTTTCTTCAGCTTGACGGGAAAACTGGGCGGTGTGTGTTGAGCTGGGGGAGGTGGCTCCTCCTCTGTCCTTAATCCAAAAGGGAATATTTTCACCTGGCATGGATTTTTTTTTAGCAGCTCTGTGCCCATTTTTCCCGTTCCTGCTCTTCCCAGGGTTTTGGGTGGCAGGGAGCGGGTGGACATCCCCCTGTGGCTGTTTTGGGAGCTATCCTGGCACGAGGATAAGGATTGAGGCTTCACTTCTCACCCCCATGCTCCAGTCCAAGGCTGAAGAGCTGCCTTGTTCCCAAAGAACCCCCAAACCCCGCTCCTCGCTCCTGAGAGCAAAGTGGTTTTTAGCCAGGACGTGTGAAGAGCTGCTCAATTTGCACCTCGTGTCTGAGGGGCTGCAGAGCAGCTCTGCCCATAAAACAGCCCCGCTGTAAAAACGGGGATTCGCTGTCGTCCAGGAGGAGCTGGGGCACAGATCAGGAGCTGAGCCGAGCCCGGCAGGAGAGATAAATGGGAGATTTCACAGGGGCTGCAGGGATGAAAAGGCTGGGCTGGCTGGGCTGCTTTGGGAATGCCCCTGGGAACGGGGCAGCCATGAAACGGCCCTAATGCAGATCAAATGTGCAGGTCCCGGCACAGCGGGCCGTCCCCACAGCCACAGCTGCCGGCGATAAAACGGCCCTGGAGCAGCGATAACGAGGGAAGGGGACGGAGAGGGAGGCTGGAGACGGCCTTTGTGGGGTTTTGTTCCTGGGACGTGCTGGGGAGAGGGAGGGGCACGTGGGCAGAGGGAGGGTGGCACAGCGGGGCTGGGGCAGAGCAGGACACGTGTCCCTGTTGCCCTGTGCCACGCCAGGCTGGTGTGTCCCTGTTGCCCTGTGCCAGGCCAGGC
>NW_024581047.1:65604-67496 GCF_017639235.1 Corvus kubaryi
ATTGTCCCTCCCAGGCCAGGCTGGTGTGTCCCCATTGTCCCTCTGCCAGGCCAGGCTGGTGTGTCCCCACTGTCCCCCCCAGGCCAGGCTGGTGTGTCCCCACTGCCCCCACATCTTTTCCGTGGCTCAAACAGTTGGAATGCCGACAGATGGGCAGCCTCATGTCCTCAGCACCTTCCCCTTTGGAGCGGTGGGATTGCCCCGTGCCTGGGAGGATCCATGCCAGGCATCCCAGTGGGGCACAGCTCGGGGCTATGCTGGGAAAGGCGCCTTCCCAGGGAAGCTGTTGTGTCCATGCCTTCGGGAAACCCTCACAAAACCTCTGGGATGGCTCAGCTCTGCCGATCCTGCCTCTGGATTCAGCGGTGTTCTCCAGTGGGGCATCAGTGGCCATAAATCCCTTCCTTTGCCCCGCTCCCTGTGCTGCAGCCAGCGCTGCCCTGAGCAGCTCTGCATGGAAAACCCCCCCTGGAGCACTGCAGAGGTGTCTCCTGCATGGTCCCAAAGAGCCAGGAATGGCTTTTTCCTTAATTTCTCGAGGGAGCTGCTGTCCTGGTTTGCATTCCTGCTTTCTGCTGGAGCCTTTCAGAGCAGGGAATCCACCATTCCCTGTACCTGCACCCCTGGAAGTGGTGGTGGGATGGGAACAGGGGCAAAGCTGGGCACTTGGGATCTCCAGCCAGTGTGAATCCAGCTCCTCTGGGGCTGCAGCATCCCAAAATCTCTTCCAGGGAATGCCTGGCTCATCCACCTGAAGCGCCCAGGTGACCAAAAAGCCTCCACCAGATCCATCAGCTGGTATTTTGGGGGAGTTTACCTGCAAATTCCAATTATTTAGAAGAAGTTTTCAGCAGCTCCTTCCCATAAAACCCAAACTTTCTCCCCTTGTTTTTTATAAAACAAAACATTCCTCACAGGCAGACAGGAGATTTTTTTTCTCTAATTTGGAAAGAGCCTGGGACCTCCCCTTTGGAAAGATGTAAAAAGAAAAGAAACCATCCCTTTCCTGGGAAAGGAAACATCAAAATCAGATAATGAATCATCCCTTTAAGCAGCTGGAAATGGTGGGTTAGAGGGAATATTGCTGTAGCTCCAAAGGACAATCACACTGGAAGTAATTAATGGGAAAACAGAGCGAGGAGTTTGCCTGGTCCTGGCTTAGAGGAGCTTTGGTTTGGGTTTAGTCGGGGTGAAGGGTGTTGGAGCAGCTCAGATGTTTGCCTGGAAACGGCGTTGGCCCGAATTACCAGGAATTCCCTGGGATTTATGGGATGGTGTTGCTCTGCATCCACCTTTGTGTGGCTGGTTCGGGTGATTCCGGCTGCACCCGAGGATCCCGGTCCGGGTGTGGCTGCTCAGAGCTGAGTGATGGGCTCAGAGGGGCTTTGTTCTCACTTTCCCCGGAGGCCGAGGCGTTAAACGGTGCCCTTGTTTCCCAAAGTGGGATGTTGAGCCTGGAATCCTGCTCTTCCCGGGTCCTTCCTGAGCTGGGGCTCCCCACCTCAACTTCAGCATCGTTTGTCAGGTGCAGCAGAGGTGGCTCAGCGCTGAGGGACGAGCCTGCAGCTCCCCTGGGCTGTTTCTGCCTCTCCCTGCCTGGAAAAGGGCAGCGGATCCCTGATCTCCCGAGGCCACACCTATGGAAAAGCTGCAGGCAGGGGTTCCACATCTGCCAGAGGGATCGGAGCCGGGGAATGGATTGGCCCAGCTGGGCCAGGAGAGCAGCTCCCCGTGGGATCAGGGATTGCAGGTCTCCATGGGATCCAGGGCAGGATCAGGGATTGCAGCTCTCTGTGGGATCAGGGATTGCAGCTCTCCATGGGATCAGGGATTGCAGCTCTCTGTGGGCTCAGGGACTGCAGCTCCCCGTGGGCTCAGGGACTGCAGCTCCC
>NW_024581047.1:67506-72948 GCF_017639235.1 Corvus kubaryi
GGATCAGGGATTGCAGCTCTCCGTGGGATCCAGGGCAGGATCAGGGATTGCAGCTCTCCATGGGATCAGGGACTGCAGCTCTCCGTGGGATCCAGGGCAGGATCAGGGGCCGTGGCTGGGCACTGGTGCCCATCAGGCCCTGCAATCTGATCAGGGCAGCCCCTTTGAAGGGCAGCAGATAAGAGGTGGCCTCCTGTCCCCCCGAGGCTGATTGATCTCCCCCTGGATGGGCTCTCATGGGCTGCAGGCTCCCGGATCAGGTGCTGACTCCCTGTTTGGGAGGTGGGAATGGTGGGAATGCCCTGCCTGGACAGGCCGCATCAGCTGTGGCACTGAGGGAGCAGAGAGGGGCTCTTCATCCCGGCTCTGGAGAGCCAAACCCCATAAAACTCGGGCTGAAGCCCTGAAGCAGCCAGGATTTGGCCCTGGAGAGGGATTTGGGCAAACGAGGAGCTGAGGCAGCGCGGGAGCCAAGCTGATTTGCTGCTGTGGAGTGAATTTTCCCTCTGTTTAGCTGCGAGATCACACACCCCACGGAATTACTGTGCCTCCCTTCAGAGAAACACAGAGTTCTGTTCCCCTCAAGATTTGGCTCGATATTACTTTAAATCCCTGTGGACTTTCCCAGTTTCCTGGGGAAAACCTGTTCCTTTTGGCTGCCTGATACAATTTCTCCTCTGAGCATATTTAGAGTGGGAAGAGCAGCTTTTTATTTACCTGGTACATGTCGCAGCTTCCAAAATGTCTTTTTTCCGTGCCTGTTTTTCACTCCAGAGCACATTTCGTTGCCATTTAAATGCCATTTAAGCACTTGGGATTCTCACCTCCTTTGTTCCTTGCTGTAAAATGGACACTCCTGCGAGGAAATCGGAGAGGGAAAGTGGGAGGTGGTTGGGAAAGCAGAGCTGCAGGGGCTGGGTGTGATTAAGGGCCCTTTGTGCAGGACAAGTCGTGGCTTAGGCCGCTGGGTGGTGGGGAAATCCCTGTGTGGGGAGAGCGGCAGGGAAAGCCGAGCAAACCCCTAAAACTGCCTGGAGTTTGGTTAAAACCCGCCTTTGGGGCAGTTGTCCTCAGTCTGCACCTCCAGGTGGAGGTCTGGCTCCGAAATTCGGCTAAGGGAGGATGGAGAAGAGGAAAACAACGCCCTGGGGTGGTGTTGGATGGGGAGGAAGAGGATGGGCCAAAGCGAATCCCTCGGCGAGGCCGAGCAGAGCCGACTCTCTTCTCCAGGAGCTGCTTCCTGGGTAAACCCAGCCGTTCCAGGCTTTCCTGGGGCTCACACCCTCCTCAGCCCCCTCAGGAGCTCTGGGAGGCTGCAATTCCAGCAGATTTTCCGAGCAGAGGGGACACTGAGGCCTCTCCGGAGAAGCCCCCGAGGCTCCCGATCCGTCCGCCTGGAACAGAGGAGGCTTTGGAAGGGGAGGAATTCCCTCCAAGGCCGGGGATGTTTATGGCTCCAGTCAGCCTTCCTCCAGGGAATGCCTTAATTCCAGAAATCCAGGTTGTGGCTGCATTTCTCCTCAGCAAGCCAGGAGCCCGTGGGCCGTGGGGTGGCTCTGCTTTCCCCTTCCGTGTTTATCAGCTCTGCATCTCCCCTTGCCCAGTGGGAACGGCCTCCCTGTGCCCCTCGTTTGGCTGCCATGAGCCCGGTGATGGAGCTGGGGCTCTGCTAGAAGGGAGCAGAAGTTGTTTTCCAGGGAAGCTGGGAGAAGAGGATCTTCCTCTCCCTCTCGGAGCCGGGCAGGGCTCGGGGCAGGAGATTGGAAGTACAGTAAAATGAGTTTGCCATCAAAAGGCAACAAGTCCTGCGCTGTGCCCCCGGCTGCTGACCTTTCCCTCTGGAATTCTGCCCCCTGACCCCGGGATCATTAATCGTGGTGCTGCCAGATGACAGTAATCCATCATGGCCCCTGACAGGGACAGGATCCGCTGGGCCCAGGCTTCTCGGCTTTCAGCCCTTCCTGTCGGGGTTTCCAATAAAGGCAGGCCTGGGGGAGGAGAGGGCACCGATCCCTCTGGAAAACACCGGGAATTCGCCGGGCCCGAACCCCGACTCGCTCTCTGCTGGACCCGTGGGGTGGTACTTGGGGCAGTGCGGTAGGGAAGCATGGAAAATGGAATTATTCCAGCAGGATGGGAGCAGTCCTGTCCCTGCTGTAGAGTTTCTCAGTTGTACAAAGAAATTTTATGTGTGTGGAGGGCGGCAAAACCAAACTCGAGGTTTTATCTCAATGGGTAAATTTCTATTCTCAATCTAAACGTATTTGGCTTAGTTTGTAAGTGTGTGTTTCTCTATAAATCCCTGTTCAGCCGAGTTTCTAAGTGTGTGTTTCTCTATAGATCCCTGTTTAACTGGGTTTATAAATGAAATTTCAGGGCACTTTGGCCCTGTTTGAAAGCAAAGCTGAGCGAGGGAAGGTGTCCCAGGGCTGCTGAGGTGCCTCGGGGAGCTCAGGGTTTGTCACTGTCCCTGCTGCAGCTGGGAGCAGCTCCCAGGAGGTGTTCAGCCTCTATTCCCTGCTGATGCAGGTGAGTCTGGATTAATGATCTGTGCATTTCCCCAGCTGCTCAGCTGGGGCAGTCTGGAGAAGGGTGAGATGGGCGACATGAAGGGGCAGGTATTTGTCAATAATTCTGTGTGAGCAGCTGAGCCTTATCCGTGGGCCTTCCCTTTCACTCTCCATCGGGATGAAAGTCCCTGCTGGGCAAGTTAATGCTGTTCCCTCCATTGGATTGGGGAAACTCGGGTGGCTCTGAGTGGGGGGAGAGGGGCTTCATCCCCCTCCAGCCGAGCGAAGGCTTTGCTGCTCTGGTTAATGACTGAAAGAAGGGGCGTTTTGGGGTGGAAACCCCAGCCCTGGCTCTTCCTGGAGGCTTTGGAAGGAAATATTTCCCTGTTTTCCCTACGGCTGCCTGACTCAGCTGATGAGTGACAGCTCGGGCCGGTAACTTGATCATTCCCTGATTCCCAGGGATCCCGTGCCGCTGTCACCCTCCTCCCGGGCCGCCACGACACCCCGACACAAAATGGAGGCTTGGGGAAAAACAGAGCAAACCCAGGATTTTTGGGATGGAGCCACAGGGGGTTTGGAGGGTTTGGAATTCCCTGTGTGCTCCCGAAGTCAGGGATTTCAGGGATCTGCACCCCTGAGGTCAGGAAGGGGATGTGCTGCAGGCTGTGGGATCGCCGCTCTGTGGGCAGGGAAGAGCTGCTCGGATGGGAGAAGAGGATGGGATTGATGTAAATGGATGGAAACCTGATCAAGCTGCTCCTGGATGCTTTGAGTCGGCGGGGTTTTCAGCCCTTTAAAGCTGCACAAAATGGGCTGTTTTATCCAGCATCTCGTTAACCTGTGGGAATCGGCAGCACGAGCTAATGCCTAACAGGCTTCCCAAAGAAAAGGCAGGGAAAAAAATCCCCCGTGGATGGGTAATGAGGACAGCTGCAGGGCCGGGCTCCTTTCAGTGCACGGAATGAGCCCGTTTATAAGGGCCATAAACGGCTCCGTGCGGGGCACCGGGGGGATCCGGGGCTGCCAGCAGTGGCACCGGCCTCCCCTTGGGACTGAGGATTCCGTAATTGTCCCTGCCCCCCTTCCCAAGCCTTCCTGCCAGGGTCGGGCTGCCCATTGTGGGGACAGGATGCTGCCCTGGGCTGGGCGGCCCTTTGATCCAGGACAGAGTTTTCCCAGGCCAAATAAAAGCTCTGCCACATCAGCTTTTCTTTATTCCTTCTTCCTTTCCGTGCCTAAATCTCGTTAGTTTGGGCTTTAGCGCTTTCAGGAGCTGCCAAAGGGACACTGACGGGTTAAAAATCAGATTTTCCTCTGCGTTAACCTGAAATATGACAAAACTGAGTGGGAAGGGTGGAGCAGGACCTGGGTTTGGGATGCTCAGAGCTGCCGTGGCCTCATCAGGGAAGTGTTTGGGAGCACGTTCAGGGAAAAGGAGTGGGAGGCTGGAAGCTCTGTGTGAGCAGGGGAAGGAGCAGCCTTTATTTACCTCTCCAGGTTGTTCCAAGTGTGAGGGAAGCTGGAGTTGTGTCTCCATGGGGGAGAGGTGTTCTCTGGTGCCAATTCCCTCGGTTCTGCTGTTCCCAGGCAAACAGCACAGCACATCCTGGGAAAGCTGAACCACCAGGAGCTGCTCAGCCCCTCCCCGAGCACAGCCAGGATTTTTATCCAAGGGTTTTAACCCTGAGCTCATAAAACTGATTCCTTTGTGCCTCGGATTCAATAGTCCCAACTTCCCCTCTTTCTATTTCGGGAGCCGCAGGTTTTTATTGGTCTGGTCATTCCCTTTGCCCACAGGAAAGGGTTTTCCACGGAAAGGCCGTGCCCTGTGGCTGCTCTCCCCTGCCTCATTTACTCATCCATGGAGAGTCCTCGAGCCAGGCTGCAAATTCCCTGAATTCCCTGTTAGGAGAGAGATGGATCCCCCCCCACAAGCTGCCCGTCCCCTCAGCCTCTTGCCATCCCTGACTCCATCCTTTCCGTGCTCCTTTTCTCCCCCGCAGGAACTCCCATCAACCGGATCCCCATCATGGCCAAGCAGATCCTGGATCTCTACATGCTCTACAAGCTGGTGACCGAGAAGGGCGGCCTGGTGGAGATCATCAACAAGAAGATCTGGAGGGAGATCACCAAAGGCCTTAACCTTCCCACCTCCATCACCAGCGCCGCCTTCACCCTGCGCACGCAGTGAGTTGGGAAGGCCTGGAATTCCCATCTCCTGCATGGAATTCCCATCTCCTGCCCCTCCCTCCATCCCCGGCCATTCTGCCCCCTCAGGGCCCTGTCTGTCCCTCCCAAGAGGAGCTCTTGGCACAGGGAGGAGGGGGCTCCTCCTGGTGATTTAGTGTCTGCTAGCACTGGGAATCGGGAATTCAGCACCTCCTTCCTGTAAGGATTGGTTTCCTGACCTGCAAGCGCAGGATTGAGGAAGAAAAAGTGGAATAAGCAGAGGGAAAAGACTGGTGGAAGTGAAGTCCCTGTACAATTGAACAGAGTGAAGCTGTGCCTTAGCAATGAAGGGCTGGGAATGCACTCCCAGCTCCTGTGGAGACTCAGTTTTTAGGGGAGATTTTAGGACCCCAGAGAGGGAAGCTCCTCACCGTTCCCACAGGCTGGGTCTCCTGCAAACCTGTGGGCCAAAACTCCTCCAAGGGGGTAAGGCTTGGTGCTGCTCAGTACAGATGCCTTGGACAGGGGTAATTCCTCAGAATTCCTTGGATTAAAGTGTTGTGGTCCGAGATCTTGGTTCTTAGGATTTCAGATTGTCAGTTGTGAGGGAATTCTGGGAGATTTATAGAGGATAATTCAGTTGTGAGGGAATTCTGGGAGATTTAGAGAGGATAATTCAGTTGTGAGGGAATTCTGGGTGGTTTACAGAGGGTATTTCAGTTGTGAGGGAATTCTGGGTGGTTTATAGAGGATATTTCAG
>NW_024581047.1:72958-74349 GCF_017639235.1 Corvus kubaryi
TATTTCAGTTGTGAGGGAATTCTGGATGATTCTGTGAGGAGATTTCAGTTGTGAAGGAGTTCTGGGTGACTCTTCCCTGCCCTCGTGGCAGCAGTAGTAGGTAATTGTGTAACACTGAGCGCATCCAGGCTGAGCTGTGCTTCACCCCCGAACTCCAGAGCCCCCAGATCTGCTGAGGGCCTTGGCACGCGTCTGCCTGCCCCAGTGCTCGTTGCTGTGGTTCCCTGCAGCGCTGAGCCCTGTCCCTCTCCCCAGGTACATGAAGTACCTCTACGCCTACGAGTGTGAGAAGAAGTCGCTGAGCTCCCCGGCCGAGCTCCAGGCCGCCATCGACGGCAACCGGCGCGAGGGGCGGCGGCCCAGCTACAGCTCCTCCCTGTTCAGCTACTCGCCCTCCACGCCGGGGCCTCCTTCCCTGCTGTCCCCCCCCAAAATCCGCTTCCCCATCATCGGCGTGGCGCCGGGCAGCGGGACCAGCAACCCCCGGGTGTCGCCGGCCGCGGCCGTCAGGAAAGGTCAGCTCCTCCCGCCCCAGCCGGGCAAACAGCACGGCTGTGCTGGTGCTTTCCATGGTATCCACGGGGATGTGGGAGCAGGGGCTTGGGACTGGCTGCAGTGCTGGTGTTGAGTGACCCCTCCTTCCCCAGGCGACGGGGTGCCCCTGACCGTGCCCATGCCAAACCGCATCGCCGTGCCAGTGACCCTGGCCGGCCAGCAGGCCACCGTGGCGGCCAGGACAGCCACCCTGGAGCAGCTGAGGGAGAGGCTGGAGGCGGGAGAGCCCCCGGAGAAGAAGGTGCCGCGGATGACGGAGGAGGAGCAGCGGCTGGTGCAGCAGGCGCTGCAGCGCAACCTGTTCAGCATGGCCCGGCAGATCCCCATGAAGATCAAAATCAACGGCAAGGGTGAGGCACAGCGGGCAGAAAGCTGCGGGGCAGCCGGGAGGGACGGGCTTCCAGCCGGGAATGTCACACACACACAGAGGCTGGGGCATCATCCTGGGCAGAGAGCACGGCACGGAGGTGTTCAAGTGGTTTTGTTGGGTTTTCCTGCTGGGTTTATTCTCCGGCTCATCCAAATCCAGCCCGGATTCAGAAGGATCTCTGCCGTGTTCCCAAAGCTCCAAGCTGGTCAAACCCCCCTGACCCCTGTGTCCAGCACAGGAGGTCACTCAGGGCCCAATTTGTGGGCGGTGTTTCAGTTGTGAAGGAGTTCTGGGTGATTCTTGGAGGGCGTTTCAGTTGTGAGGGAATTCTGGATGATTTACAGACTCCCACCCCCACAGAACTTGCACCCCCTTAACTGATGGTGGAGGCAACAGCTCTGTCCAGGCAGCAGCTGCAGGAGCCTGGGGGAGATGCCCAGCTTTCAGGAATCCTTTCCCAGGGGTT
>NW_024581047.1:74359-76315 GCF_017639235.1 Corvus kubaryi
GGATGAGCCTGGGGGAGATGCCCAGCTTTCAGGAATCCTTTCCCAGGCACTGGGATGAGCCTGGGTGAGGAGCTTTCGCTCAGGGCTGTGAGCAGGGCAGGTGATCTGCAGCCACATCTGCACAGCCCCAGGGCAGAGCAGAGCTGCTGGCAGGGCTGGGCCAGGAGGTCACATCCAGGCAGCTTTCATGGCCTGGGAAATGCTCTCCTGAAATGCTTTGGGAGAGGGGAACATCCGTGCTGGGCTAGAGTGGCTCCCGGAGCTGGGAGAACCCCAGCCCCAACAGCTGCCTCCTCCAAAGCTTCTGATCCATGGACATGAGAGGCCTCAGCCCCCTGGGCGCTGCAGGTTTGGGAGGAGGCACAAGGCCAGGCAAGTTTGGCACGGCTTGGAAGAAAGGGAAGAGCTGTTCTTGGTTTGAGGTGCTTGGCCACAAATAAGGATGGGAAAGGTCAAAGCAGATCCCTCTGACCCAGCAGCAGCAGCAGCTGGGTTGGGATTCCCAGCTCCTGGCAGCTCTGCATCCACCTAAGTGTCGCATCCAAACCAAAATTGCCAGTGGAAGGGGATACGGGTTTTATCCAGCGATGTTCGTTCCCTCTCACCCCACTTTGCTTTCACCCCGGGCTTCCTAAATCCAAACGCTGGGAACAGCTGCAGTCCCTACAAACAGGAAGGGGCTGGGCCCTGCGGATTCAGGCATGGGATCCCCACCTTTGTGAGCTGGCTGGGGGCAGGGCTGTGTCTTCTGTGCCCTCATTTTCCCCACTGCACCACAAAAATCCAACGGAGCTTTGGGAGGTGCTCTGAGAGGTGCTGTTGATAAGCACAGCATGGCTTGATAACAGCATTTAGGTTCAGTGTTAATAATGTGGCGTTTTTAGGGGGGTGTGGCCTTGCTGCCCTCCGTGGAGGAGCAATCCCAAAATCCAGGCTCACCCTCGTGGAGGTTCAGGAGCTCCTGGAAGAGTTTGGTGTTCAGCTCCCCTCAACCACCACTGCAGACTCAACCCCTGCTCTGCGCTGCTGCTTCCCGAGCTGCCCATCGCTGCCCAGGCTGAGGATATGGAGGAAAATCCTGATTTTCATGGAGCATTCCCTGGGATTTCCCTCCCTCCAGTGGCCGCTGGAGCTGCTGCAGTCCGAGCACAACAAGCCACAGCAGCTCCCAGCCACCCAAAATCCAGCTGCGAGTTAAACATGGGCTCGTCTGGTGTGTTCCTTGGGAGGGGAATGGGAATGTGGCCCTCAGGGAAGGAATTCCAAATGCCAGTGGGCTCCCGGCCTCACCGAAGCACTTCAGCACCTTTGTAGCCTTGTCACGGGATGGTTTGAGTTGGAAGGGACCTCAAAGCCATGGGCAGGAACACCTGCCACTATCCCAGGGTGCTCCAACCCCCATCCAGCCTGGCCGGGGGCACTTCCAGGGATCCAGGGGCAGCCACAGCCGCTCTGGAACGTGGACATTGCGTGGTGGAAAAGGGGGCGACAAAAGCGGGGCTGTGCTCACCTCTGGGGAGTGCAGGGAATGGGATCTTGCCCTCCTGGGAATGGGATCTTGCCCTCTAACTCTGCCTCCCTCCCTTCCTGGGACAAGACAAGGCCGACTCGGCGGCGGCGGCGCTGAACCTGTCCCCCAACGGCATCGGCAGCATCAACATGTCCGTGGAGATCAATGGCACCACCTACGCTGGTGAGAGAGCCCAACTGGGAACGGGAGAGCCCTCCTGGGAACAAGGGAGCCCTCCTGGGAACGGGGGAGCCCGCCTGGGAATGAGGGAGCCCTCCTGGGAATGAGGGGGCCCTCCTGGGAGCCCTCCTGGGAACGGGAAAGCCCTCCTGGGAACGAGGGAGCCCTCCTGGGAACGAGGGAGCCCTCCTGGGAACGGGGGAGCCCTCCTGGGAACGAGGGAGCCCTCCTGGGAATGAGGGAGCCCAACTGGGAATGAGGGAGCC
>NW_024581047.1:76325-85801 GCF_017639235.1 Corvus kubaryi
CTGGGAATGGGAGAGCCCTCCTGGGAACGGGAGAGCCCTCCTGGGAATGAGGGAGCCCAACTGGGAACGGGGGAGCCCAACTGGGAACGGGGGAGCCCTCCTGGGAACGGGGGAGCCCAACTGGGAATGGGGGAGCCCAACTGGGAACGGGGGAGCTCAACTGGGAACGGGGGAGCCCTCCTGGGAACGAGGGAGCCCAACTGGGAACGGGGGAGCCCTCCTGGGAACGAGGGAGCCCAACTGGGAACGGGGGAGCCCTCCTGGGAACGAGGGAGCCCTCCTGGGGTCAGGATGGGTGGGATGGGGTGGTCCCTGCTCAGTCGCAGCAGGGAGAGGCGATTCCTTTGCTTGGTGTCAGTGCTGTAAAATCTGAGGGAAGGGTTTTAAAAGCTCTCTGGCAGTGTTGGCAGGAAGGAGCATTATCCCTCTTCTCCAAGGAGGGGCTTCACCCGGCTTTCCCAGCAGGAATGTCCCCTGCGCTCCGCTGGAGCAGTTTCCCCTCCGCAGGTCCCACCCGCGCATCCTTGGGCCAGTCCCAAGTGGGAGGCCTGGCCCTGCCTGGCCCTGACCCCAGCGGGAGCTGCTTCCGTGCTCCGAAGTCAGAGGCCATTTGGGATCTGTTTTCCTTAGGGACAGCATCCCTGTGCCAGGCTCCAGTGCCAGGGAGCGCTGACTCGGGAGCGCGCTCGGAGCCACACCAAGCCCTATCCCCGAGCCTCTCCCCGCCGGGACGGGATCCACGGGGTGGGAACGCCTTCCCTTTTCCCAGCCGTGCCAGCCCCTGACCCGCTGTGTGCCCACAGGGGTGCTGTTTGCCCAGAAGCCCGTGGTGCAGCTCCTGGCCGGCTCGGGCCCGCAGAGCTCGTGCAGCAGCAGCAGCAGCAGCAGCAGCAGCAGCAGCAGCAGCTCCCACTGCTCCCCCAGCCCTACCTCATCGCGGGGCACGCCCGGCGCAGAGCCCTCCACCAGCTGGTCCCTCTGACGGGCACTGTCCCAGCCCGGCCGGCTCCGAAGCAGCCGGGCAGGAGTGCACAGATACCTCATCTCAAGGAACCTGCTCTCATGGCTGGCCAGCAACAGGAGGATGATGATGGTGGTGGTGGTGGTGGTAGTGGTGGTAGTGGTGAAACCTTTCCATGCCAGCGAGTTTTCCTTCATCGTCTCTTTGTCCGGCATTTTTTACTTCGTTCCCCCCCTTTCCTTCCTCCCTTTTGCTCTTTGTTCCTCCTCCTCCTCCTCGCAGGGTTTGTGGTGTTCCCGTGGAGGGGGGGCACACCTGGCGTTTCTCAATCAGGGATGGGCTCCAGGGCCGCGGGTCCGGGCGTGGCCGGGACGTCACCAGGGCAGGGAAAGGGCCGGAGCTGGGGCAGGGACTCCTGGAATCCTGGAACCAGGGGCCACGAGGGCTCTTCCCACCCACAACTCCGTGTTTTGACAATCCTGAGAGCCGGGGGCGTGCCTGGCCCTATCCTCCCGTGGCAAACTGCTCGTGTCCCTTCCTGCTGTGTCCTCATGGGAGGCTCCCGAGCGTCCTTGCTGCTCCTGTCCTCGGTTTTGGCACCATCAGCTGCTCGGTCCTGCCTGGTGCCACCTCACCCATCCCGTTCAGCCGAGTCCTGGATGCCCCTGAGTGTCCTGTACCCCCTGAGGAGCTCACCCCAGTGACACTGACAGCCTGGGCTTGCTGGGGCTCCGTGTCCTGCCCCTCCGCCCTCGTGGCAGCGTCACCGGGGTTGGCCCAGGCTCCCTGGGGCAGCTCTGGAAGCTCTGCAGGGCTGAGCTGAGCACAGGGGGTGCTGATGGAGCCCAGCTGGGCACCTGTGCAGGTGCTGCGGTTAATGTGACCCACGGGGGATTTGGGGCTCTGAACAAACCCCCTCAAACTGTGCCCGAGCAGGGGAGACCCCTTTGTCTGCGGGGAGAAGCAGAGCACGGGGAATCCAGCCCCTCCTCGGCCTTTCCCTGGGCTCCCCGGCTGGAAGCAGAGCTGGAGTTCCCTGGCTCCATGGAGCAGCAGCTCAGGTGGCCTCGCGCTGTCCCCGTGTCCCTGTGGCCTTTCCCCAACCCGGAGCCACTCCCAGCCCCGTCCCCCTGCCCTGGTGACATCCCTCCCATCCCTCCCGCCCTGGTGACGTCCTTCCCGTGCTCCAGGCCCAGGTCAGGTTTTTTTGAGCAGATGAAATACCTCAGATATGTACTTGTTGTTGGGTTGGTTTTGTTTGTGTTGGGGTGGCTTTTTTAACCTCTTCAGGAAGTATTGGCATATCCTATCGCTTGGGGGTTTAATAGGCGGGTTTGCTGACTTTGTGTTTGCTTCTATCCGTTTCCACTTTTAAATCTATCACCAAAGACAGGAGGTTCAAACAAGGCTGAGCGAAGGAGCAGTGGCTTCCCCACCCTCCAGGCCAGCAGGAGCCGAGCTCCAGCATCATCCCAGGACATGTGCATGGCAGGACAGCGGGGAAAAGGGCAGCAGCGGTCTCGGCCCTTGGATCTGTGCGCTGGCCTCGCTTCTCCCGGCTCTGGGCTCTGCCCCCGTGCTGGTTCCTACGCCATGGCCAGGGGCTGTCCTGCCCCCGCAGCCCTGAGGACTCTCTGGGATCAGAAGGTGGGAATGCACATGTCCTGAGAGGGATGCTGCTCCCAGCTGCCCCATCCAGCTGCCTCCAGAGGGAGCGGTGTCCTCCCCGGGGGCGGGGGAGGCCGGGCTGAGCCCGCAGGCTCCACGCCATTTCATCCTCGCAGACTCCCGGAGGGTTTTCCAGCCTCTGGGACTCGATCAGATGATTTTTTTTTTCCCCCTTTTTTTGTTTCCCTTTGGTTGTTTTTTTATTTTATTCGGGGGCGGGGTTGGGGCTGTTTTCCTCTGAGTGGGACTGGGGCACTTTCTGCTTTTCCCTCTGCTCTGCTCCCCAGCCCTGGGGAGCAGAGGCTGCTCCGGGGTGGGGTTGCTTTGTCTCACTTGCTAACGTTGTGTTTTCTTGCACAGAAAGGCACTCGAATCACTGAACTGCTTGGACACTACTAGAGTATTAATGTTTATAAGCTTTACTCAACCTAGACTGGAACTAGCCAGGGACTAACAGATTGTTTTGTATCCAATTCAGGGAAAGAATCAGGTCGGGAAGCGTAACAGATACCTCAGTTAAATAAGCTGCAACAATAAACTGGTCCTTTCCCAGCCCAGGGTGACAAGGACCATCCAGACTGTGAAGAGTTAACCCTTTCCCTCAGCCTGGCTTTGGCCCCGGCAGCCTGAGCTGCGGGTCTCCTGCTGAGCTGCCAGGCTTTGGGTTCGGGGTGCTGGAAACCAGCAGCAGAGCGGGGGAGGCTGAGCGGGGGCCGCCCCAGCCCAGTGTAGTACTCAGGGTTTGATGCTGCGAGTAGGACGTTCCCGAGGGCAGTGCTCCGCTTCGCGGTGTTGCTCCATCCTCCCCCCCAGCTCCGCGCACCAGCCACGGGCTCGGCAGCGAGCAGCCAAAAACCCCCCAGCTTGCTCCCAGCGCAGCCTCCGGCGCTTCCAGGGGGACAGCGGCATCCCGAGCGTGCTGCGGGGCTGCGGGGCAGGCTCGGGGTGAGCGGGGAGCTGCGTGTGCCCGCTCGGCTCCCGCGGTCAGCGTGGCCGTGTCACACCGAGTCCTTTCGGCCGCTGCGCGGGCGCGTTCCCGGGGGACTGCGATCAGATGTTCTCCTCTCCAAACAGCTGCAGCAGCCTTGCTACTAGTTTTTCTTACCTATTTAAAAAAAAAAAAAAGAAAAAATAAAATAAGTAAATAAAAACAAATGTGATAGCCTAGGCGGTGGATAAATACCTCAACGTCTCCTTTCAACAAGTGTCTGTATATGTTGTTGTTGGGTTTTTTCTATCTTACAGGTTATCTGAATGTTTATATTCCAATAAACTTCTACCTCTTCACACCGTGACCCCCACGCCTGCTTTGTGCCCCCGGCTGGCTCCCTGAGTTTAAGGAATTCCCAGATATTCCCGGAGGCTGGGGCCTGTCCTTGCAGGGGCCCTGTGCTCCCAGTTTGGAGCTGGGCTGGGTCCCCGTGGGCTGGAACGATGGCGCTTCCAGCCTGGATCCTGACGGGAACCACACGGGCTCTCCTTTCCCAGGTGTCGCTGGAGCTGTCCCCGCCCCTGTCCCTTACCCATCTCCCAAATCCCTCCTCTGTCACCACCTGCTCCCCACAAAAGGCACATTTAATGCCTCCCCGCAGCCTCGCTGTTTGCACAGCGCCCGACGCTGTTTTTCCAGTCATTGAACCAGTTCGGCGGCGGGAGGGGATCTGCTCCCCGTCCCTGCCGTACCAGCCTTGCCGATGCCCCGTGCCCGCATTTGCCTTGGCCGGGGGCCCGCCAGTGTGGGCCGGGGAGCGGATGGAGCCCACGACCTTCCTCATCCTGCCCCCGGAGTCACCCCGTGGAAGCAGAACCTCTCCCCTCCTGCCCGCCCTTCCCTCGTCCCGCGGCTGCCGGTGAGCTCCGCACACGGGGACAGCAGCCGGGCTCAGCCGGGCTCCGGTCCCAGCCTATCCCAGCCTCTCCCCCACCTCTCCTCCCGTCCTGCCCACCCCTCCTGGCCTCGGCTTCTCCCAGCCCCGGCTTTTCCCCTCGGGAGCGCGGCTGAGGCGGCTCAAGGACTCCCCCGATGCCCGGAGCAGGTAAGGTGGGGTCCGGTGCCACCTCCCGCCGGGTTCGCTGCGGGCTTTGTCCAGCGGCAGCTGGACAGGGCTGTGCGCCGGCCCCGGCGGTGCTCACACACCTGGGCTCAGGCGAGGAGCGGCTCCGTGCTGCTCTCCCCAAGCCCTGCAGCCCCTGCCTGGCGGAGCTGCTCCCTGCACGCCCCGCACCCCAAAGCGGGCATCCCAAGGGTCCGGTGCGCATTCCCACCCTCCAGCCCTGCAGATCCCCGTGGGTCCGTGCGCCCGGGCTGGACACGCTCCTCCGGCCCTCCCAGCTCGCTCTCCCAGGGCTGCACGGCCGCGGGCACCGGCAGGCGCTGTTTGGGCTGGAATATAATCCCCCAGGGCAAATTCCCACCGCGGCCCCTTCCCTCCATCCCGCCCTAAACGCCGCCATTCAGCTCATCCCAGCCACGACCTGGCTCCCGAACAAACAACAAAGGGCTGGGGAGAGCCCAGCGCGGATTAAGGCACCTGGGCACGGAGGCCCGGCCCCGCGGGCTGAGACAATGCCTGCTTTTCTCCTTCCGACATCCCCATCCCACCGTGGGACCCGGCTCAGGCTCTGGCACAGCTTTGTCCCGGCCCTATTCTCCTTAATCCCTCGCTCCAGCTGCCAACTCTGGGCACAGGGAGGTTTTTGCCAGCACAGCCACACAGGTGCCAGCTCTGAAACCCAGGAACTAAATTCCAAAGGAGCTTCAGCCCCGATGCCCAGGAATTTGCTTCCCTGCTCCCTAAATGCCAGCGTGCAGGGATGCCGTCTTTCCAGGGGGCCCCAAAACCTGCGGGCATCCCTGCTGGGAGGGACAAAGCCCAGGTCATCACCCACAGGGGCACAGCTCAGGGAGGAGGTTCTCCTCTTTTGGGACCGCGCGTGGGTTATCTCACCCCTCAGGGGCCGCTGCCGCTTTGAATCCAGCCCGGACACCCCAAATCCCCCCTTGCAGGTGCCCCCACTCCCCTCCACACCCTCTGAGCCCCCAACAGCGCCCGGCTGGTCGTGCCCGAGCTGCGTCAGCCTGGCGGCGGCGCTGATAACTCCCCGCTTTCCGCGGTCCTTATCACTCCCGGGGTGAGGCCGGGTTTGTTTTAGCCCCGGCCCCGTGCCAGGCTGCCCGAGCGCGGCGCCGGCCCCGCCGGCTCCTGTCCCCACTTCTGGCTTTGGGATGTTCCAGCTCAGTCCCAGCTCACAGAGAGCGGGGAGAGGGTCCCGGGGGAGAGGGGCACCCGCGTGTTGCCCGTCCCAGTCGCTGCCGCCCCCCGGGAGAGCCGCGCTGGCGCAGCCCTGGCGAGACCCGGCCGCTGACGGTGCCCATCTCTCCCTCTCTCCCCAGCGCACCTGCAGCTGTCCCTCGGCGCGGGGCTGTCCCTCCTCTGCCTCGGCGTCCTCCTGGGCTGTGCCATGTGCTGGTGGCACCGCCGGCGCCCGGGCCGCCTCCTCGGCCGGGAGCGAGTGGAGCTGGGACCGGCTCTGCCTGCGGCGACGGTGCCGGTGCTCATCCAGCAGCTCCGCGAGGAGGTGACGGGAGAGGCGCCGGGTGCCCGGGACAAAGAGACTTCCCCGGCACCGCCGGCATCCCGCGGGGGCCCGCCCCACGGCAGAGCATCCCTGCCCACCCTCCCCTTCCTCCCGCAGCTGGCGGGGCTGTGCCAGCGCCGCTGCACCATCGCCAGCACCAAACTCCTCTGCGGCGAGCAGAGCCCGCTGGTCCCCCCCGTGCCGGGGTCCCCACCGCGCTGCCGGCAGCGTCCCCGGCTCCAGTGCGACCTGTGCTACTCCCTGCCCGAGGCCACCCTCACCGTCACCATCCTCGGCGTGTCGCACCTGCCCCAGGGCCACCAGGGCTCCCGCGTCAAGGTGTCGCTGGTGCCGCGGCCGCCGCTGTCCCGGCGCGTGTCCGTGCGCCGCCGGAGCCTCCGCCCCGCCCGCCGGGAGCCGCGCCGGTGCCGGTTCGGCCCGTACGGCCCGGAGGAGCTGGGCAGCTGCACCCTGCGCTTTGCTGTCTACGCCAGGTCACGGAGCCTCCAGGATTCCTTCGTGGGCGAGGTCCTGTTCCCCTGCGCCGAGGCCTCCTGGGACCCCCGGGCCCCCTCCAGCTACTCCTGGGAGCTGGCGAGCACCAAAACCAAGCTCAGCAAGGTCAGCACGGCAGCGGTTTTAGTGTTTGGGCTGAGTTCTGCTTGATCTGAGAGCCCTGGAGCTCCACGGGCAGAGGCAGAGCCTTCAAGCACCACCAGGATACCCCCGGTGTGTGTGTGCATGTGGCAGCCAGTGCCTCATTTGGGGCTACGCAGCTCATCCTCGGGGAGTGCTGGGGTGGAAGGGGCGAAAGCAGAGCTCTGGCACCATCACCGCACTGATGGTGGGCATCAAACCCTCCTTCCTCGCTCATTTTTGCCCATCCCCGACCCTGCTGCGGGACGAGCACCGCCGGGCTGGAAGGACTGGGTGAGGTCGGAGGTGGAAGGACTGGGTGAGGTCGGAGGAGGTTTCACGGTATCTCCTGCTCGCCCCTCCCGTTCCAGTGCCACAGTGCCCACGGGCTGAGCTGCAGCGTCCCCTCCTCGCCTCCCAGACCCCTGGGCCAGCTCCTCCTCCTGCTCCAGCACCAGGCTCTGGCCGGGCGCATCAAGGTGCTGCTCCGCAAGGCAGAGGCCCTGGGCCGGCTCTCCCGCATGCCGGGCGCTCCAGGTAGGGCACAGGGAACAGGACATGCCCAGGTGAGCACAGGGAACACCTTCCCCTCCTTTTGCTTGGCGGATTGTCTTATTCCTCTCAAACTTCTCTCTCCAAGCATGGGAGAGGGCTGGAATGAGATGATCTTTGAGGTCCCTTCCAAACCAAACTGCTCTGTGATCCTTTGACGGTATGAAAACGAGCACAGGGAGTGTAATTCGGATCTAGCTATCTCCACCATGGCCCCAAAGTGCTTGAAATACATTTATTTATGGTCAAAAATCAGCATGCAGCCTCCTGTCCTGCTGGCTGCTGTCACCTCTGGCTCTCCCTGCTCTCTGGGATGTGGGCAGGGATGTGAGCTGAGGGCTTTGGAGGTCCCTGCTCTCAAGAAGGGAGGGGTGGGTGAAAGCCCAGGAGCTCCGTGCTCTCCCCACAGCTCCACAGAGCCCCGTGGGGGTCCTGCAGCCCCCCAGGCACCACTCCTGCCTCCCAGCCTCCCTCCCTGGGGATGGCCAGAGCAGCTCCCTCTCTCCAGGGCTCTGTCTCCATTTCCAGGCCACTACGTCATCATCCACCTCTACCACGACGGCCACATCATCGACACCAAGGAGAGCAAGTCCAGCAGCGGCTACAACCCCGTGTGGAACTCGCCCTTCCTCTTCAGCGTCCCTGTGGGGGACATCCAGCAGCACGAGCTGGCCTTGGAGTTCATTGTCATGCAGGTGAGGTGACCGTGGCTGAGGAGGTGACCGTGGCTGAGGAGGTGGCCTGGCTCACCTGTGCTCCTGCCCCTGGCGGGCTCAGCCCCCGCAGGAGCTGATTCCTGCCATCCCTGCGAGGTTTCTGGGGTGGGATGGCTGCTCTCGGGATAAGGGAAGGCCACCAGCCGTGTCCCCGTGCCCTGTCCTGCCCCAGGCTCGGCTCCACAGCCGCGGCTCCATGCTGGGCCGTGTCCAGGTGGGGCCAGGTGCCCCTGGCACCGGGATGCTGCACTGGAGGGACATGTGCACCCAGGCGCCGCTGGAGTCGGAGCGCTGGCACCGCATCCTGCCCGACGCGCCCGGACCCTGATCCGGCCACAGCCCGCGGGCAGGGCTTGCCCAGAACTCGGGCCAGTGAGCCAAGGGGGTGTCCGAGCTGTGGAGAGGGGAGGTGTCACCCACACACAGTCGGGGGAGAAGTCTGGGCTCCATCTCCAGGGCTGGAGATCAGTGGTGGCCGGCACAAGCCCATCCTGAACGGCTCCGGAGGGGACCGAGCCCGTCTGAGGTGGCCTCAGCCTCGGGGGAGAGAAGAGGAGCTGTGTCTGCTCCATCCACTGCCCCCGGCTCAGAGGCTGCACCCGGAATCTTGGCTGTGGAGGAGCCGGGAGGGAAAATCACCCAGCTGGGATCCCTGTGGCCACCATGGTGGTGGCATCTCCTGCCCCTCCCACCCCACCATCGCCACCCCCCGGGCTGGGACACACCTGAGGACACCAAGGACATGCCAATATCACCTGGTGATAAAGGTGTCCATCGGCTTTTTTAATTGATTGCTGGGCCTGATGAGTAGTTGATAAATAAATAAAGGGGTTGGGAATGATCACGTGTGTGGAGCTCTCTCTCCTGTCCATGGGCCACCATGACGAAGGCCATGGGAGGGTCACCACGGGGAGGAAGGCCGTGGTGAGGGTTGTCACTGTGGGGGTCATCACGGTGAAGGGTCATCGTGGTGAGGATGACCACGGCAAGGCAGACCACGGTGAGGCAGATGAAGAAGGGAAGAAGACCATGCTGAGGGAGAAGCTTGCCATGGTGAAGGCAGACTCTGGTGAGGAAGGTCATGGAGAGGAAGGCAGTGGTGAGGCAGACTTGCGAGGAGGAAGACCGTGGCGAGGAAGGTGAGGATGGCCGTGGAGAGGAAGGCGAGGATGGCCGTGGAGAGGAAGGCTGTGGCGAGGATGGCCCTGACGAGCACGGTGAGCCGGAGCAGGAGAGGAGGCCGTGCTGAGGGTGAGGATGGTGGCGGTGAGGAGGGACGGGGTGACGCGGGCCGTGCATTACGGCCGCTCCCGCTCCTCCCAGTCCCGGTTTAACCTCAGTGCCGTCCCTCCGGGGCGGGTTTA
>NW_024581047.1:86201-115498 GCF_017639235.1 Corvus kubaryi
CAAGCCCCGGGAGCCGCGGGCCGGCCTGGCCGCGGCGGGGGCCCCGCGCTCCGGGGGCTCCGCTCTGAGCGCCGGGGTGCTCTTCGTGCCCGCAGATGCATCACTGCAGGAGGTTCCGGTCGCCGGAGCAGGACGGCGAGCTGGGGCACTGGTGGAAGCGGCGGCGGTCGCGGAGCAGGGAGTACGAGGGCAGGCTGCGGTACCCGCCCCGCAGGGACCTCTCCCGGCGATCGCGATCCAGGAGGTGGGAGCGCTGCGGGCAGGGTGATCAGCCCCTGAACCCCCGGGCCGAGCCCGCGGGCCTTCCCCAGCTGGCGCAGATCAGCGGAAAAGCTGTAAATCCCGGGGATGGAAGCGAAGGGCTTACTTGTGTGTGTGTGTGTGTGTGTGTGTTCCCTGCCACGCTCAAGTTCTTCCCAAAGGCACGGCTTTCATATTAACGAGGGAGCAGCCTGCCCTGGAATCACGTTTCCATGCTGTGGAGGCATTAAAGTCTTTCCTGACAACCCGCTTCTCTCTGACAGGATTAAAATCAGATTTAAAGCAACAGCACTGCTTCCTCACCTCAGAAAGGACCCCAGCTAAACGATCCGACCACTGACTGATCTTTCCTGCTTCGGTTCAGGATTTTACCTTTGATCCTCTCTTTGTTCAGCGTTTCCACAGGGACAATTAGGTGCTGGAAGCGGGATAAGGCCTCTGAGAGGAGGGTTCTGGAACAGAGGCCGGAGCCGTGTGGCCGCAGTGGGCTGGTGGTGGTGCTGGCGCTGGTGTGGTTCCACTGGTTGGACTGGGCAGGTGCAGCCAGGCAGGAGCTGAGCTCATCTTTAAATTCCTGAAATGCTCTCCGGATTAATTTCTCTCCCCAGCCTGGCTTTTGTTTACTTGAAGGAGGTGGATTGTGAAATAGAGCTGGCGCATGCAACAGGCTTTTCCATTTTTTTTTCATCTGATGGGTAGTTTGGGACAGATTTGGGCAAAACCAGGCTTTTGTTGGGTGAAAACAGTCTTGTCCCTTTAGTCTCAGCCTCTTTGAGGAGACCTGAGCACTTGAGTCCTTCAGCTCATTATTTCTGCTTTCTGTGTCTGTCCAAAGCACCCAGCAGAGCTGCACCGAGGCGTGTCTGGATCGATGCTGGACAGAGCCGTGGGGTTGTGTTTTGGGTACTTCAGCAGCGACCAAGAGCCACAGCTGCCCTGGCACGGTCTGGAATTCTGACCCACTCTGGGATGAGCCCCCCGGGCACCCCATTGAGCTGCCAGCAGCGGAGCTGTTGTTGACAGGGCCGAGGAGGGGTGCAAACAGCAGCAATTCCCCTTTCCAGGCTGAAGGTCTTGGCTGGGTGACAGCATTGACCTGGCCTGGAGCGTGCCCGGGGTTATCGTTGGGAAGCCAAAGCGCTGCTTTTATTGCAACATCTGCTACCTAAAACACAGCTCCTTTCTCAGCAGGGTGTGAAGCAAGACTCCCAGGAAATCTGGTTGGTGTTTTGGGGCAGGGAGAGCTGCTCTCATCATTGATGTGCCCACACCGTACCCAAAACCTTGTGTGTGACACCTGCGTGTAAATAGCAACACAGCTGAGCTTGGTCTCAGGTCTCCTGGCCCTTCCTGGTGCAGAGTTTGGCCTAAAGTTTTCCTGATGTCCTGGGAGGTTGTTGCTCGAGGGGCAGGAGCTCGGTTACAGGTTTTCCTTCTGGCTCTTGCTGAGGATCCGTGGAGCTGCTGTGTGTGTGCACACCAAGGGCTTGGGGCTTTGGGACCTCCAGTGTCCCCTGGGGTGACAACCAGAGCCCTGCTGCTGCTTCTCGTTTGTTTAAGAACTAATGAGACACCTTCCCGAGGGGGAGGGACGATGACAAACACCTGTGTGTGGTGGCACCATTGGCTCAGGTGACGTGGAATCATAGAGCGTTGAGGGGGTGGAAAGGACCTTAAAGCTCTCCCAGTGCCACCCCCTGCTGTGGGCAGGGACATCTTCCATTGTCCCAGGTTGTTCCAAGCCCCGTCCAACCTGGCCTTGGGCACTGCCAGGGATGGCAGTGCACAACGAGGCACACAGCCCAGCGGGAGCTCTCAGAGGGTGGTTTTCCCTCAGCTCCTTAGAATGTGGGAGTGCCACACTATTTCCTCTCAAAAACTTCTCCTTCGTGGTCAGAGTTTGAGGTGCAGAAAGGTTTGAAGCTCTTGCCACAGCGGGTGGGAGCAGGAGGGTTTCTCTGTGGTGATAAGCGACGGGACACGAGGGAACAGCAGGGAGCTGCGTCAGGGAGGTTTCGGTCGGATCTTAGGAAAAGGTGCTTTTCTCCAGAGGGTGAATCAGGCACTGAACAGGTTCCCAGGCGCAGAGTGGGATCGTTGGGGTGCCCCACGCGGGAGTTGGGCCTTGGTGGTTCCCGAGTCCCTTTGAGCTGAGCACGGTGCGGTTCAGCGGCGCTGCCGGGCTGCTAAGGGCGCTGTTCTGTGTGCTGCAGCCATGAGAGGATGCCTTACCACCGCAGATGCCGGCGGGACAGCGATGCCTACAGGTTCGAGGAGCGCAGCCCGTCCTTCGGGGAGGAATATTACCCGGCACGCCCGCGGAACTGGCGGCGCTCCAGGGGCAGGGAGCAGCACCGGCCCAAGAGATACCAGCACCACTGCCGGAGACGCAGGAGCAGGTCTTGTAGCAGTGCCTCCTCGGTGAGTAGCATCCACAGCGAGCTCAGGGTTTAACTGTTCTTGCCTCCTTCCAGCTCCGAGCGCTCTGGGTGAGTACCTCGAACCCCGTTTCTGTGTTTGTGGAATGTAAAGTCCCGAATCTGTGTCGTGGTCAGCGGGGAGCGTTCGTAGCCGTTGGGTTTTACTGGGCCAGCCCCTGTAGCCTTAATGCGTGAGGGAACTAAGCCGTGTTCTTTAGGGCCGGGGAAGGGATCAGGGAGAGCTTCCAGTGGCACTCACATGACGGCTGACGAGGGAGAGCCCTGGCCGAGGGCCAGCCCTGCTCCCAGGGATCCGTACAGCTTGCCTTTATCCACAGCCAGGGATTTGCTTCTGCCTACGGCTGCTGCTGCTTCTGGGGGGGTTTGGTGTGCAGCATTCCTCGGTTTGGCTTCGTGCCTGGATCCCCTTCCAGGTGGGATCCATCAGCCCGGGGCTCCGGAGTTGTTTTAGTTGTCAGAGAGAGTCCCACCTTCCAAGGGCACACGTGTGTCCTCTCTCCCTGTTCCCCGCTTGCATTTCAGCTTCTTGCAAACTTCACAAGCGTGTTGTTACGACGTAGCATTCCTTCCAGGGATTAACCGGGAATATTTGGAGCTGGGTGGGGGGGCTGGTCCCAGGAATACCCTGGAAGTGGTGTGAGGTGTCAGACAGCACTTCAGCACTTCCCTCCTGTGAGGAACACTCCCCTCCCACCTGAAATGTTACCACAACTGAAGGAGCGGCTCTGATCCCGGCAGCTGGATAACCTGCACGGCTGGGAACCCCTGAGCTCCTCCTCCTGGTTCCTTTCCAGCTGACTTTGGAATTCCGGTGTTGAGGGAGCCAGGGCTGTGACGGAAGCGCTGCGGCGCGGGGGGTGTGCGGTGGGGACGCTGAGCGGGTCTGGGCTGCCAGGAGCTCAGTCCTCTGACACCTCACAGCTGTCCCAGCTCTCCTTCCACCTCCTCCTCTGTAGCAGCTGACTTTTTGGGGAGTTGTGATCTTAGCTCATTATTTTGGACCAGCTGGGGGGGAAGAGGGGCACAGAAGAGAAGCCTGCTAGAAGCTCAGGCATGGAAATGTCAAGGTTTCCATGAATTCCTTCAGCTGCAGGGATTGTAACTATTTTTAAAGCAGACTAGAACCAGGTGAGGAATTAGGGCAGCTGGCTTTGTGGACCCCGGCTCCTTGCAGGAATGTTGGGCTGGTTTTCCAGTAGAAGCTTGCCAGTAGCAGGGGGTGAACGCCACCTCAGACCTTGCCTGAAGCGTTCCCTGGGGAACCTTAACAAGGCCCCCAAGGCCGATGTGCCCCAGCGGGTCTGTGAGCAGCCAGCCGGGCACTTGGATTTAGGATCAGCGTGGCAGCTGCGTCTGTCAGGAGGGGAAGGGCTGGGTCACAGCCAGGGCAGGACACAGCTCTGGGGAGCTGGAGCTGCTTTTGCCGAGGCGCAAAGAGCAGGATGCGCAGAGGGAAAACTGCTACTGTGGCTTCTACTGGGCAGCCTGTCCAAAGCGAGCGCTCGCCACGCTTGCCAGCGGAGAAGTGACCTTCAGCTGGCCAAGGCCTCCTTGTCCCGTGCCTCTGGCAGCACCTCTGTGGGGACCGGCGGTGCCACGCCGAGCCACCTTCCCGCTGTCTCTTGCCATCCTGGAAGAGGGGGGCCCTTCCTGCCCGAGCGGCGGCAGCGGCGCCAGAGGCCGTAGCTAATGAGAGAAGTTTTCTTGCCATACCTGTAGCTGTTGATGACTTTTCTTTTTTGAAGTTAGTTTGTGTCTTGACGTGTCCCTTGCAATATCCCTATCGTTATATATGCTGTGTGCCTTATGAAATGCTGGGATCTGGAAAATCCACCCACCGGCGCCCCGTCGTCCTCCACCTTTGAATGACCGCTCTGATTGCCGTCCCGGGGGGCGGTGTGTGCAGAGAAGCCAACAGAGCAGTAAGCGCAGCAGGAGCGTGGAAGATGACAAGGAAGGTCACCTGGTGTGCAGGATCGGCGATTGGCTTCAAGAGCGATGTACAGCCACCTTTCGTAAAACTTTACCTCTACTTTTACCCCCGGGTTAGCCCAGATCTCTCGTCCTGTACTGGAGGGGTCTCTAGTGTTTTATTTACTGACCAGTAACTTGCCTGAGGCAGAGCTTAGACACTTGAGTTTTAAAGAGTGTAGCAGTGAGAGACAATTCTTTTGTTTGCTTTGATGTTTTATTGCTGTGGAGTTGCAGGAGCCCAGCTCTGGCCGAGCCCCCCGGGTTCACACCCGCTGCTGTTTTCTCTCCTAGATGAAATCGTCGGCAGCCTTGGCGAAGGCACTTTTGGAAAAGTGGTGGAGTGTGTGGACCATGCCAGGTGGGCACCTTTCCCGCACCTCTTGGCCCTCAAGCATCAAGCCCAGCTGCTCACGAGCCCAGTTCCACCTGGGTTCCACGGGACCAAACTTGTCACCTTCCACGTGTCACTGCATTCCTCAGAGCAAGGGGAGGGGGCCAAACCTCAGCCCCCTCCAAAATTTACAGGCTGATGTGTTAAGGGAAGCAGGTGCTCGGAGAGTAGAATCATGTAATATCCCAAGTTGGGAGGGACCCACACGAATCATCCAAGTCCAGCTGCTGGCCCTGTGTGACACCCCAACAGCCCCACCCTGGGCACCCCTGGCAGCGCTCTCCAAACGCTCCTGGAGCTCTGGCAGCCTCGGGGCCGTGCCCATTCCCTGGGGAGCCTGGGCAGTGCCCAGCGCCCTCTGGAGAAGAGCTTTTCCCTGATCTCCAGCCTGAGCCTCCCTGCCCCAGCCGTGGAAGGTTGTGCTGCAGTGAGCTCCTGCTGAGGGGTGGGCCCTGTGACCTCCTAATCTGCCAGGGCACTCTTCCATTCTCTCCTGTGACTTCCCCCGTGGTTCCATTTGATCCCGGTGCCCTCCTGACCTCTCGTCTGGCTCCGAGCCCTGGGGTCAGTTTGCTGCAGGAGCCGCGGGGCTCTCCTGCCTCCTTGGGAATCGCTGGCACGGTTGGAGAGGGCAGGTGGCTGCTGGAGTCACAGAGAGCTGGGTGAGGGACTGCTGTGGCAGGAGTGGGAGTGTTACCCAGCAGTAACCCTCCACTTCCCATTAGCCACTGCCCGAGCAGCATCAATGGCCAGCAGAGCTTCGTTAGGGCAAAGGATGCATGAGAACAACGTGCCTGGAGTAATGGGATGTGCCTCTCCCTGTGGGCTGAGCACAGGTTTTGTGTCTGACTCTGTCCTTGTGTCTCCCCCCTTACAGAGGCAAATCACAGGTGGCACTGAAAATCATCAAGAACGTTGGGAAATACCGAGAGGCTGCCAGGCTGGAAATCAACGTCCTGAAAAAAATCAAAGAGAAGGACAAGGAGAACAAGTTGTAAGTTCCCAGTACCACAAAGCAACACAGGGCTGAGGATGTGCCTCCTGTGCTGAGGGGAAGTGGTCCCATTGCTCTGCTGCCTTGTCCCTCAGGAACTGGGGGGCTCTCTCTGAAGGTGGCTGAGCAAAGCAGGAAGTGTCTCCCCGTGTTCCTGAGTCAGCTGGCTCGGAGCTCTGCTCACCAGCCACTCCTGAACTGGCCAGGAGCAGGGCCAGTGGCTGTCCTGGGATCCCTGGAGGGTGGTTTACCCCTGCCTCTCTCCCTGCCCAGCCTGTGCGTCCTGATGTCGGACTGGTTCAACTTCCACGGCCACATGTGCATTGCCTTCGAGCTTCTGGGCAAGAACACGTTCGAGTTCTTGAAGGAGAACAACTTCCAGCCGTACCCCCTCCCGCAGATCCGGCACATGGCCTACCAGCTCTGCCACGCCCTGAGATGTGAGTGACCCAGAACGGGCTTCCAGGGAGCTGGGGAGGAGCTGCCTTGGCACTGCGCTGGGCAAAGCTGTGGGGTGCTTCTCTCTGGTTCTTGGAGAGGTTTATTTCTCTGTCCTCTTCCCTCTGTGCAGTTCTACACGACAACCAGCTGACTCACACCGACCTCAAGCCAGAGAACATCCTGTTTGTCAACTCGGATTTTGATACCCTGTACAACGAGAACAAGGTGGGTTTGTCCCAGGGAGCAGCAGCTGCGTCAGGAATGGCCTGCCTTCCCCTCCCTGCAGGAATTGCATCTTCCCCGCTCTGGGTAGCGGGACAAACTGGAACTCAGGCCTCTTCCTCCTGCCAGGCCTCCTAAGAGCCTTAAGGCTGCCTGCAGTGTTTGGGGCTTTTCCAGCATGCTGCTCTGGGGTGTCGAGAGCTCAGAACTCCACAGTGTGGTCCCTGTGAGGAGCTGCAGCCACGGCAGCACTGGGGCTCCTCTCACACCTGCCCCTGCCCTGTGCTTTGCCTGCAGAGCTGCGAGGAGAAATCCATCCGGAACACGAGCATCCGCGTGGCCGACTTCGGCAGTGCCACCTTCGACCACGAGCACCACACCACCATCGTGGCCACCCGGCACTACCGTCCCCCAGAAGTGATTCTGGGTGAGAACTGCACGTTTTGGGGAGTCTCAGGGCAGGGCACAGGGGAGCAGCTGGCCCAGGATGATGCTGACTGGAGGACAACCAGCCTGGGAGCGCTTCAGCTCTTGGAGGGAGAATTTCTAGCTCTGAGTGGAATCCCTGTGGTTTCGACAAGGAGAGACGTGGTGGGGTTTGTTGGGACACAGAGTTAATTTGATTTTCTTTGCAGAGCTGGGCTGGGCACAGCCATGTGATGTCTGGAGCACTGGCTGCATTCTGTTCGAGTATTACCGTGGCTTCACGCTCTTCCAGGTAGGATTCTTGTTCCCTGAGAACCTTAATGTCCAAAAGGGCTCAGAATGAGGTGAGGGGGAGGGAAACACACATGAGGCACTAAAAATCGGAAGCTGAGTGTGAAAATGAGCCCTGGAAAAAGGCTGGTTTGAGGAGTGCCTTGCTGAAGGATAGGCTTCAGCTCACTTCTAGGTTCAGGTTATTTCTACTCTCTGAAGAAAGAGATGAGTGGAATGCTTTCTCCCCTGTCCCTGCAGCGGTGCCAAACCTTTTGGCACCAGCTCCCCAAGCTCTGACTAACCCAGCACTGCTCTGTTCCTCTGCAGACCCATGAGAACCGTGAGCATCTTGTCATGATGGAAAAAATCCTAGGGCCGCTTCCATCTCACATGGTCCACAAAACTCGGTAAGAGCCTGGTCCTGAGCTCAGCCTAGGCCCCTGGCTGCGGCTCAGAACACCAATCCTCTGCCCTCACCTGCAAGGGAGGGAGAGATCCTGCCTGATCCCCACCTTCCCTGTGCAGGAAGCAAAAATACTTCCACAATGGCAACCTGGTGTGGGATGAGAACACGTCCGACGGGCGATACGTCCAGGAGAACTGCAAGCCCCTGCGGGTAGGTGCTGCCCCCTTCTTGGATCGGGCTGTGGGGCTGAGGGATGGGAATTTCCGTGCTAACTGGTTGGTAGGGAGCCCCAAGCTCTCAGCTGCGGTGATGCCTGTCTGGCTAAAGCAGGATGGAGATTAGGGAAAGGGGGGTGTGCTGTATTTGGGATGGGAGGCAGCCCTGGCCCCAGCTGAGGCCCCGTGTCCCTTCCAGACGTACATGCTGCACGACTCGCTGGAGCACGCGCAGCTCTTTGACCTGATGAGGAGGATGCTGGAGTTCGACCCCTCGCAGCGGATCACGTTCTCGGAAGCCCTCCTGCACCCCTTCTTTGCCGGGCTCTCGGCAGAGGAGCGGATGCTGTGCGGGCGCGGCGCCAGCCGGGACCTGAGCAGATGACGGCCGGGACCCTTCGGGATGGATCCTTCGGGAGGGATCCGTCAGGATCGATCCTTCGGGGTGGATCCGGCTGGCCTCTGCAGCTCGGCCCCGCTCTCCTCCCCGAGTCCACAGGAGCTGGGGCACTGCCACAAGGACCCTGGGGATGGGAGGGGGAAGGAAAGCTCCATTGGAAAGCACAGATTTGTCTATTTATATGTTGTAAAGTTAAAATAAAGTGTTTCTTATTGTTTGATACTTCCCTTGTAGGCAGGCGTAGGGTTGTGTTGTCCCAGCTTTGCCTTTGCTGTAAAGTGAGAGGGAGATGGTGAAAAATCCCCTGGAATCACTGAGGGGGAGTGGCCCCGTGTGTGCCCCGGCAGCAGGAAGGTTCTAGGAGGAGAGCAGACAAATAAAAACTGCACACAAGAGCACACATGAAGAGTTGCACTTTATTTCAGGGCATCCTCCCCCGCAGTGGCAGGAATGGGTCGTTACAAACATCAGGTCACAAACGGGGTTACCGAGCAGTGCCACAGCAGCGCTCGCCACCTGTGCAGGCCCACAGCAGCACCCGGGGGCCCTTCCTGTGGTGCTGGGGCAGGTGGGCGTAGGAGCTATCCCAAAAACAGCTACAGCAGTGCTCCATGCTTGGAATTAACTCTGGCACCATGGGGGACAGGGAGGAGGAGGCCCAGACCCCTTTCTGGGTCTCCAAGTGCTCCAGAAGTGCTGACACCTCACATTCCAGGGTGTGAAGCCGGTGCTTCCTCAAGAAACAGCTGCCTGTGAGGGGAGGTACAGCCAAATACCCCGATCTCCCAGACGGTGAGCACAGCGCCGCGCTGCCTGCTGTGCCCTGAACACCCATTCCCTACACCAGGGCGTGAACCCTGCTGGTGTGCAACACTGTTCATTTTTTGCTTCAACGTGGGGAACCAGTTCAAGGCTGGCACCACGCAGGGCCTCAGTGCTTCCCAGAGCCCCATCCCTGCAAAAACACCATCACCTGCTTCTGTGCCCTCCAGGCAGGGCAGCTTCACCCCTGGACTATTCCTGCCCTGCTCCGTGTGTACAAGCTACAGTTCAACAGCCAAACCCAGAAAGGGCAGGAAAAACCTGCAGAAAGCACAAATTGAAACAGCAAGTCTCCTACTGAGTGTCTCGAGCAAAGAGAGTGAAAATAAGGGGACTAAAGCTAACACTGACTACAGCAACAACCTTTTCAACCCGCTGCTGCTCCCGGAAAAAGATCCGAGGCACCAGCCGAAAAAACAAGAGAGGCAGAGGGAATCGTTGTGTTTGTGTTGTGAAAGACCACCACGCTGCTGTCCTGTCCCAGTCAGAACCACAGGCTGGTCCATGCCACCGCCGCTGGGGCTGCACCGTGGGGCACAGCCCACCCTGCCCCCAGGATCGAGGGCTGAGCCCCCACCCCAGCACTACCGAGAGCAGCAGAGGGGAACCAGGGCTGCAGCCAGCCAGGGCAGAGCCCTGGTCCTGCTGAGGTAGATATGGCAACGTGCAGGGGGGAGACCTCGGGGTGAGCCCCGTGCTCAGCAGCCTCCTGGGCCCTCCCCGGCGCTCCACGCTGCCAGGCCAGACTCAGTCATGCTTCTTTTCCCTCCTCGTTTGAGAGCCCTGGCCTTTGTCCTAACAGAGGAAAGGGAAAGACAAGTGCCCGACTAAAGCCCCAGCTCGGGGCACCAGCGGGCCCGTGGGGCTGCTGAAGGGGATTGGAGCCACACTGGACTGGTCCCTGTGCTTCAGCCTCCAAAGGGATCCGGCTGCCCTCGACAAGGCAGCGCCTGGAGCTCTCCCAGGTGCCAGAGCAGGGGCTGTGCGAGGCGCAGGTGCCTGCAGGAGCCCGGGGGGGGAAAGGTGTGAGAGGAGCAGCAGAGCTCCCAGCACTGCCACACTCCCAGCTCCTCCCAAGGAGCAGCTCGGCCTTCCAGCACCTCCTGCTGCGGCAGCGCTCCGTGGCTCGGCTGCGGGGCACAAAGCCCTCCAGGGCACACAGAGCCAGCTCGGTGGGGCCCAAGCTGATCCCCAAAGCCAGCTGGTGGTTCCTCAGCTCGCCCCTGCTCCAGGCACTGCACCAAGGCCAACACGACGAGCACAGGAAAGGATAATCCAACACTTCTGGCAGGGCACGGGACAGCACTCAGCACCAGAGCAGGTTTCCTATGGAAATTCCACCCAGGACCCCTGCCACAGCCCTCCAGGAGCACAGCAGCTCTCCCCACGCCCTCTCCTGCCAGCAAACAGGAACCAGCCCCTCCTCAGGCCGATTCCCAGCACGCACACAAGCCCACCTGCACGCAGGCTTGGATTCCAAAGGGAATGAACAGATCCGTGAGCTACTTCCCAAACCATACCAAATGCTGCAGGGATACTGGAAGGACGGGGGAACTCACCCCAAATACCCCCTGCACCATGCACTGTCCAACAAACCCAGAGCAACCCTGCCCTGCTTCACTCCCCCGTCCCTGGTTCAGCCACTCGCTGGGCCAGACAAAGAAAGAACAAAAGAAAACAACCCCAAACCCCACGAGTATCCTGGAAAAGTTCTTTTCCATACCAGGCCTCCATCCCACAGACCTGGGCTTCACCCACGAAGCAAACAAAGAAAAGCCAACAGTATGTACGAAATAAGGCCCAGCTGAGGAGGGACATCGGCGTTCCCAGAGCATGTGTGAGCCTCTGGCTCCTGCCACAAGCTTTCCAAACAGGGAACCCTCTCCGTGAGGGGCTGGGAAGGAGAGGGAGCTACAACTGCCTTCCGGAACACAAAACAGGGGATGGGGCAGTCAAAAACAACATCGGAACCGAACGAGATTTCCCCTCAACAAAAGGGATTTCTACACAATCAAGGGGTGCTGTTCCCACCAGGATGTCCTTGCTGGGAATATCCAACCAGAAGGACCAGAAACACATCTCAAAGCGCCAAACCACCCTTTTTTGTACCACGTGCCAGCCAGGGCTGGGCAGCAGCAGCCACCTTCGCCGGGGACAGACACCATCGTCCTGCACGCTCCTTCATCCCACGGCACGAGAGAATGAAAACGGCTTCGCAGGAACATTCTCTTCCTCCTTATTTTTTTTTTGTTTTGTTTGGGGTTTTTTTTTTTTTTTTGCTTCATTTTATGATTATTCTATTTTTTCTTATTAAATACACAGCATTTCCTCTGGAAGGCGAACCCTCCAGAACTTCACATCCTTGTTAAGGCGTCACGAGGTGTCCAGCCGGGATCCACTGGACAGCTTGGTTTCACAGAGCTCCTCCCCTCTCCCTTCAGAGCCGGGGGGGCTGCACGGGCTCTAAGTGGAGTGCAGGGGGATGACGAATTTGCAGCCAAAGGGCGAGTGGTAGTTGATGCCCACCTCCTGAAAGACCTTCTGGGGGATGCCAATGTCACAGAGGTACACGCGGCCCGCACGCTCGCCCAGGGGCAGCGGTAGCCCCAGGGCCAGCGACCACTTGGCGTCGATGCCCAGCTCCATCTCGCTGATGGGGGGGTCTATGCTCAGCACGGGGGCCCGGTTCTGGTTGGCCCAGTCCACCACGGCTTTGTACCACGGCTGGTCTCTCAGAAAGGCATTTTCGTGACAATCCAGGCAGTTGATCACTAGGTCAACGGGGGTGTCTGGGAGGTCTGAAAGAAACACAGACACGGCTCAGAACCAGCTGCAACCCCCGGCTGAGGCTGCACTGCCAGCACATGTGGGGTTTGGCCTCCACTCTCGCTGCACAGCCCGGCCTTGCCTCCTGTCCTGGCCACCCTTCCCCCAAACAGACCAACACTGAACAGCTCTGCAGCACTCTGGGGCCAGAACCTCCCTCAGTGGCCAGCACGTGAGCAGCCCCAGTGCCACTGAGCTCACCGGGCCAGGCAGTCCAGGGGAGCAGCGGGGCTCTCTTTCCATCACAAAGGACCATTTTCTATTCCACAAGGTGAAAATACAGCTGGTTTTCTGGAACACAGCAACTGTGCTGCACTGCTGCCTGCCCCACTGAGCTCTGTCGCTCTCACCTGCTGCATCCCCTCACCTGCTGCATCCCCCTCACCCGCTGCATCCCCCTCACCCGCTGGACCACAAAGTCCTTGGTGCAAAATCATGGAATGGTTTGGGTTAGAAGGGACCTGAAAGTTCATCTCATTCCACCCCCTGCCATGGGCAGGGACGCCTCCCGCTATCCCAGGTTGCTCCAAGCCCCGTCCAACCTGGCCTGGAACACTTCCAGGGATCCAGGGGCAGGCACAGCTGCTCTGGAAAACCCGTTCCAACCTTTTAGAATGTTTTATAGTAGGCAAGCAGCTCTGGCAGCAGAGCACAGCCCTAACTGCCAGGTTTGTTTCTCCCCAGAAGTTTAAATGAAGCAGGTTAGAAAACGACTGGTGAAATGCCAAGCAGAAGCCAGCACTCTCACAGGAGCTATTTATCCTAGGGAATACCGAGATGGGAATCCTGACAGCTGCTGGAAGTGGCTCAGCAGAGCTGGCTGCTGCTTTGCAACAGCAGCTGGACACTCATTCCCTCCCAGTTCCAACATGCTGAACAAGGCAGCCCCTTATCCTACAAGAACAGTTCCATACGGCAGCTCTTCCGGATTTGTTCCCACCGGAAACATCTGCGGCAGCACAACTGCTCCTCTGTTGTGGCTCTGAGTGCCTGCTGTCCCTGCAGCCTCCGGGCAGCCACCCAGGCGTGCCAGTGCCACTAGATGGTGCCAGGGGAGCGGGCAGGCGGCGGGAAGCCGTGCTGGAGAAGCCAGCCCTCCTCCCCGGAGAACCCAGGCCTCCTCGGCCACTCACCTTTGACGCTGGACACCTGCTGGCCTTGTGTCTTGCTGAAAAGGTTCAGCTCGTTGGTGATGGACTCCAGCATCTTGACGAAGTTGGGGAGGAAGAGGATGACGTGGACATCGTGGTTGGACAGGTGCCGGCCGCAGCTGATGCCCTGGGCCCCCTTCACGTGGGGGCCACACAGCAGCGCGACCGTGGGCCGCTGGTGCACGTTCTTGGGGTTCAGTCTGAAACACAGGCAAAAGGGACTGTGAGTTAACCCCAAAGTCTCTTACCTTCTTCCTGCGTGAGAAGAAAAAAAAAAATTTAAAAAAAAAAAAAAATCAGTAAGATGCAAATTGCCAGGTGTTCTGCAAATCTGCCATCGCTCTCGAGAAGCAACCCACATCCTTTTGTGGTGCTGATGCTGCTCCGCTTGCAGGTTCAGAGAATCACAGACTGGTTTGGGTTGAAAGGACCCTAAAGGTCATCCAGTTCCACCCCTGACATGGGCAGGGACACCTTCCAGAGGACCAGGGTGCTCCAAGCCTCAATGTCCAGCCTGGCCTTGGGCAGTGCCAGGGATCCAGGGGCAGCCACAGCTGCTCTGGGCACCCTGTGCCAGGGCCTGCCCATCCCCATAGGGAAGAATTTCTTCCACATATTTAACCTAAATTTCCCCTTTTTAAGTTCCTGATGAAGGGTCCCTCTCTAGTTTCCTCACAGGCCCCTTCAGATACTTGAAGGTTGCTCCAACCTTCTCCTTCCCTTCAAGACTTCCCTGTACCCACAGCTGAGAGCACAAGGCCCCAAGATCTCTGACTGTAAAAGAAAGCTAAAAATCTGGGGTGAGCTTCCTCATCAGAAGAGTCACAACTAAAAATGAAGAAAAATCATTTCTACTCCCTAAGCTTCATCAACCGCACGATAAAGTTCAGTTGGCCTGGAAGCCATCAGGAATTTCAGCTGCCTGTGTGTCACCCCTTAGTGCTCTCCATCAAGTGATCGGGTCCTGGTAAAGTGCTCCTGAATAAGCAGACGGAGACTGCAGGGTTACCACCTTTCATTTTGAGAGCAATTAATATGGAGCAGCTATGAACACCACAAAAATACAGGTGCAGTTCCCGCCCACATGGGCAGCTACAGAAGCGCAGGCAGGGAGCAGAGCTCGGTAAGAGTCAGCACGAATGCTCCTGCAGAAAGCACCGAGTGCACTCCGGGGCTGCTGCAAACAGCCCTCCAAGGAGCAGGATGTGCTCAGGTGAGCTGCAGACGCCTCAAAGCTGAGCTAGCCTTGCAAAAATCCACGCAGCGCTTCGTTTCCGTGGGCTGCCTCCTGCTTTTATTGACGTGGTGAAATTGTAAAGTGCCAAGACAGCAGAGGGAAGGCTCATTCAGGGGCTGAAAGGACGAGCTCATTACGTGTTCTGCAGCGCCTTCACCCCCCTCAGGCAGCACCTGTGCGAAGCTCAGCTCCCTGAAAAGCTCCCAGTGAGGGGCAGGAACATCTCACCTCTGCTTTGTCTGTGAGACAAGGGGCACTCACGGGGTGCAGCAGCCAAAAGGAAGCCCTTTGGCAGCAGTGACCTGAGAGGGCCTTGTGAGCCCCCTCCCTCCCCCCAGAGGCACCTCTGGTACCTGTTGGGCCCCCCGAGGAGGCTCAGGGCCATCTGGCTGGCACACACCCCTGTCATCTCCAGCCTCCGCTCCAGGGTCAGCCCGTGCTTCTCGGCCACCGACAGCAGCTTCTTGTGCAGCTCGTAGGACACGCTGGGGACCACCAGCCCCGAGTCTAGGGGTCAGAAACAGGGGAGGGAGGCACAAATGGGGACGATCAGAGACCCAGAAATAGCAGCAGCGAAAAGGCTTGTTAGCTGTTACCAAGGCTTTGCTTCACCCACGCTCCTTCCGAGGCCATCAAAGGAATCCAAATTATTCTCAGTGAAGCAGAGACAGCTAAACACAACTGCTGGCTTAAAATAACACTTCCACAAAAATTCAGCAGGCAATTTTAGCAACACATGGAGTGAGAAGGCTTTTGTGACTTACAGATGGAATATCAAGGTTTTCGTTACTGGTCTCCAGGCCAGCAGTGCTTTAACCCACCACAAAGTACTCCTGAGCACTGTGAAAGTCAGGAGAGCAGCTGTGAAGTGGATTTCCCACCAAAAAGCTTGGATGTGTTACGCTTCCCGACACTGGTCCCCACGATCCCAGAGACCACAGCAAAACAAGACATCCCACGTCTGCTGGTAGGTGTTCCCATGCCAGAAGGGCTGCTCCAGACACAACAGCTGGATCACGGCACACCGAAGCAGCAGGGAAATGATCAAAGAACAAACTCGGCAGAAAAACACTTACCAGGTGCTTTGGAGAGCCTGGGCTAGCGAGCTGGGAAATGCTCCAGCATTTGGATCAAGAGAAAAGAAACAAGAGAGGTTTTGTGAAGTGCTGAGAACTGTCCAGCCTGGCCTTGGACACTGCCAGGGATCCAGGGGCAGCCACAGCTTCTCTGGGCACCCTGTGCCAGGGCCTCCCCACCCACCCAGGGAAGGATTCCCTCCTGATATCTAATCCAAACAACACATCCCAGAGTGCCTCCAGCCACAGCAACCAGCCTCTTCATTCTAACTTTTCTCCAAAGACAGCCCTTCACTGTGTTTAGGATTGTCACTACGTGGAATCAGAACATACTCTGTTCTTCTCTTGAAGCATCCTGCAAGGCCTGGGTGTCCTTAGCTACCTCCCAGCTAAGCAGCAGCACAGATTAATTCCCTTCCCTTATGGGATGGCCAGAGCTGGAGCACAGCTGCAGCAGGAGAAGCTCTCAGCTACACAAGGAATCCCAGCTGAGCCCAGCAGCCAGCTCCCACTCTGGGACAGGCAGAGGAGGTGCACAGGAGTCAGGCACCACGGAGCAAAAAGGTCCAGGATTAAAAGCAGTGCCTGCTACAGCAAACATCAGGTCAAAAAGTGTGAACTCGGTCCCTGCACCAGCTCCTCTCATCTCAGCTTCCCCCGTGCTCAGCAGCCCTGGGTCACCCTCACGCTCCCCCCAGCCCCTCTGCCTCTGAACTGGGGGTGACAGCAGCCCCCAGGGTGCCCCTGGCAGCCTAGCTGGGCTGGGGCTGCCCGTGCTGTGCTGCTGGGGGAGAGCCGTGGGAGGGTGACACGGCCCAGTGGAAAGGCTCCGAGGGGAACAGGCACCGCTCGCACGCCCGCCCCGGGAGGAAACCCGGCCGTTACTCGTGGGCTTGGGCTCCTCTGCACACAGCAAACGTGACGAGAACCAGCTCTAACGAGCAAGGGCCGCATGCAAATGAGAAGAGCAGTGTGGATCAGAGCTGTGAGGAATGACGTGCGCTGCTGTACTTCCCCAGGGCGCCCCAGTCACCGATCACCAAGTCAAGCTCTGGCGGAAACGGGGGGGTTTTGCACACCCCGGGGTTTTCACAGTGGGCCCAGAGGTGTTCCTGCAGGGTGACAGCAAAATGCAGCAGAGCAGACATTGCTGCGTCCTCCTGCACTTCATTCCTGGCCTCACCGGCGGGGCCTTCGCAGACAGAGAGGGCCCAACGTGTCCCAGCACTTGACCCCGCACTCGAAGCACCGATGAGGTCACCTCCGCTCCCAGGCTCCCGGGCCAGGCCAGCAGCCATCCTGTTATCAGTCATCCCCGAGTGCTGATAGCAGCCCTGAGCACTGCAGCCCAAGCAGTAATAACGGCGGGGCTGTCCCAGCGGGCACGCCCTGCCCCGCGCCCGCACGCCCGAGTCACGCAAGCCCCGCTCTGCCACGCTCCCATTCATGGCTCTGCCACTGCATCTTGTTTTTCAAGCTTCAGGGAAGATCTGGAATGAGTGACCCGAGGTCAGGATCTCTCCCAACATCATCTGCTAACCCCAAAAAAGGCAGCTCCCGAACTCTACTTTTGCTGCATCTGAACCACCCCCAAATCCCCTGCTTCAATTCTGCACCAACTCCCCAAACTAGATGGACAATCTACACTCTGTATGCACCCAATTTAGCACAGATCCTCTCCATCCCCATCCACATCCTTCCCTCAACCAGCAGCTTTAGGAAAACTGTATTTGCCACGGGCTGGCTGCCACCAGTGGGTTAATGTGAGGGGGTTACTGGGAGGCAGCGATGAACTGGCATTTAGCACGCCAGTCTGTCCTAATTGCTCCCTCTCAGGGGCAGGCTGAAACACCAAGAGAACTTCCCTTCTTCGCCCTCACGCAAGGTCCAACCAGTCAGACTGGCTCATCAAAAGCAGGCCCAGGGAGTTAAATAAACTCTGGCAGAGAGCAATCAAGGAGGCGACGTGTAAACCCACAAACAATAACACCACTGCCACAAAACGGAAGCCCTGCCAACTTTAATTATGTTTGGGTTGGACAGGGCATCTTTATTGTTTGCTAATGAAGGCAATAAAATAAATTAGCCCAGGCCTTTTAATATTAAATAAATGTATTTTACAGCTGCCTGGGAAAAGAAAAAAAACACCAACCCACAAGGCAGATATAGACTAAACAGTTTTGTGACACGAAGAGTGACACTGGGTGGATGAAAACGGCCTGTGCCAGCAGAAGGGCTGAGCTAACTCTCCAAAAGCTAAATAATTATGAGGTTTTCCCCCAACAAGCCCTGTAATGCTGCTGGGATGTCCAAATGCTTCCCAAGCTTGCAGCAGCAGGGAAAAAGGAGAGGGTTGATGCTAGAGGAGCTCAGTGCTAAGGGGTTGAGTCCCATCTCTTCCCTTGGCTATTGCAGCAGCTCTCCAGCTCCAGTTCTCTGCTAAAATAAACCCAGGCAAGGCACAGGAAGGGGTCAGATAGAATTAGACTCAGGATCTCCTGCAAGCTGTCCTAGCATCGTTAACTCTCTCCTTTGGCAAGGAATAACCCCAGGTCCCAGAGCCTTACGGTGTGGCAGTCCCACACGCTCCGTAACTCTCATCCACACCAGGCACACGGGACATTCCCTGCTGCCTTCTGCCGGTTGCAAAGCTGGAACCACCTGCCTGCAGACTCAGCAGAACACATTTGCTGCCCCTCAAACACCAGTGATTTTCTCCACAACCTTAAGGGCTGCTTTTGTTAATCATCATTATTTTTAATTACGGCAAATCCTGCGGGAGTTTTGGCTGACCTTCCAGTGGGAGCCTCCCCCAGCATTAGTGCACAATTCCCTCCAGCTGAGCAAAGAACTGCCAGAGGGACAAAGGGACTCTGCCCCATGACCACTTTGTTTGCTCCTGTGGATGGCTAAAGAGAACTTCATTTGCACTCTCCTCAAGCCAGCCCAGAACACTTCACACATTCAATATACACAGGGCACTCATCCAGCCATCGAAGAGCTAAAAGCTGCAGAGAGGAGAAAAGTCAGTCAAGGACAGGGCACTCCAAAGGAACAGCCACACTCTTGGCATCACCACACAGAACACACCCAGCCTTGGTTCTGAGCTCTGATCCTGGCACAAAGCTCTGCCTGCTCCTGTTTTCTTCCACCATCTCCTTATTGTGAAGAAGAAGGGTTGTTTGAAGGACAGACCCTGCTGCAAACTCCTCTGAGCCCCAACACTCCTGCAGAACGTTGGCTTTGCTAAAGGACCCGGCCTCAAAACACAGAGATGTTCAAACACAGGAGCTGTAGTGCCAACAGAACGAACAGAGACAGACCTGAGCCAACACAATTTAAATTCTCCAGCTGCACAGCTCTGGAAGTAGAAAAAGGCAGCTCACACCTTGTGCAAAAATCAGCCTTTCCAGAGAGGCAGTTTTTACTAAACAATTACATTTCCTCAGTAAATAAAGAGACCAACAGCAGTCAGCCCAAACCAGTGAAGACGAATGGTGTGTTTAGGAGGGATTCACATGTGGAGTCCCAGGGGTGGACTCAGCTCAGCCACAACCAAAGACCCGGTGAGCTCCATTAGCTCCAGGTTTTCACTTCTGGCTGGAACAGATTCCCACCTTCTTCATTCCCTGCTTACTTCCAAACCACAGGGTTGTGCCTTCCTGACAGCCTGGCTCCACAAAACCGGCTCTCAGCAAAGCATCCCAGTGGACAGAAGTGTTCATCCTACACATTCCAACTCACTCCAGTCAGCAATAAAATCCCAGGCTGGAAGTCCTGCAGATGAGTCTTTTGGGGAACTCAGAAGACTGACTCAAAACTGACATCAGCAGCTCAGTTTTACCTCTGCACCATCCTGGTTATTCCCTGCCTCCATGGCATCAAAAAGCAGGCATTGATCCAGAGACAGGGATCCCACAGTGACAAGAGCTGGATATTACCTCCCTGCCAATCTCCAGCACCAGTTTTGTGCTGTTGCAGCAGAGAATCTCTGTCTCAGTCAGGATTCTATTAACACAATCATCTCTCAGACTGGCCCAGGGTAAAAAAAAATAGCAGAAAGAAGTGCTTTGTCAGAACTAGGAAGTGCTTTTTGCAAGGAGAGCTTTCCTTGGGAGAACAAACTCTGGAGGGAGAATCCTGCCACAGACACATCCAAAATCAAGGCTTTTGGAGCTCTTGGCACTCATTTAATCATAGCAGCTGCTCTTTGAGCCGCTAAGAGGCAGGCTGCCTACAGCTCAGCACCCTCCTTCCAGCTGCTAAACAAAGGGATTGGGGTGGGTTTCTTTCCATGAGAAGTCCATCATTACTCCAGGCACAATGTCCCTCTGGCTGCCAGGGACAGCGGGCAAGCTACAGCTGTTTACCAGAGCCTCTGCTGGACGGCCAGCAGCACTCCCTAGGCAAGAGGAGACTTCCTCAGTGGCCACAAAGGCAGGCACCCTCTGTGGGAAACATCCCTGGACACCTCTCTCCTCACTGCCGGGCCTGTGGACGTGCCCGGCTCGGCGCAGGCGGCCGACGGGCACTGCCCCCGGTGTGACACGCCAGCCTTTCTTCCAAACAAACCTACAATGCCCAGGGGACACCAATCAGCCAACAGCAGCTAATGAGGCCAGCGAGACCCTGCAAGGCCCGAGGGGAGTCGCTGACCACCCTCCCTGGGCAGCCCTGCCAAGGGCAAAACAAGACACTTTTCCTTTCACCGGGCTCCCCTCAGCACAACCAGGATCCCAGAGGGAAGGACGATGGAATGCAGCAAACGGGATTGTGTTTTCATGCCTGGATTTACTCACTGCTGCTCATTGCATGGCAGTTTTCCTCCCAGGAATTCTACTGCTAGAATCCCCTACCAGCCATCCTGCTCAGACTGGCTGCCAACAGTGGCTTAGCTTTTGTTTCAGACCAGACATCCACAGAGGCCCCATCTCCTCTCAAACAAGCCAGCTGGAAGATGGATTGACAAGGAAGAAATTTGAAAAAAACCACAAAATAGATAGGAAATCACACAGAAAATGAAGAGGTGCTTATTCCCACAGCACACGGGCAATCAGTGCAGCTTCTTCCACAGAGATGCTGAAAGCTTGGGGAGATTTAGAAAGCAAGAGGTTAAATTAAGCAGAAAAAAGCACCATTAATACTGAACTCTCACTGCTGCCTCAGGAAGTCTTAAAATTGTGAAAGACAAAGCAGTGGAGGAAAGTCTCACTGCACGTTTCTCTCACTTTTCCTTGAGGATCCTTGGAAACACAACACTGAGCTGCTACAACCCACTGTGTTTTCCTCTCACTCGAGAGCAGAACAGAACAATAGGAAGAGGAATGACAGAAATGGAGAACTAGGACATTGTCATATCCCAGAGCCACTAAAAAAAAAAGGACTTTTCAAAACTGAAAAGCAGCAGATCATTACAAATCCATCAGCTTCTTCCCCTGAAGCGTTTCACACCCCAGATGGAGTTTCCAGGCAGAGGATGAATGACAGCCCAAGGAGCTGCTCACACTTCTGCTCAGGCCACTAGGCTATCAGTTGGTTTGAGTCCCTGCAAGAAGAGCTGAAATCTGAGTTTATTCTGATGTGGAAAAGAAACGTTCCTGGAATGCCAGATTTCCTTCACTCCCACATTTTGCAAGTGCTTAAAAATCAAAGGCAAGATATCCCAAGGAGGCTACAGTTACCTGGAATTTGGAGCTAAATGTGCCATCAGTTCTTTTTACATGAACTGTATTTAAACCCACACAGAAAGGGAGAACTACGACCCAAAGAGTGCCAGAAGCACAGAAAATCTCCCGAAACCATGAAAGCACAAATCCTGAGACCATCCCTCCATCCCTCTGCAGAGCCAGCAATCAAGTCCACGTGGGTTCACCAGGCTACTGAAATCCAAGCAAGGATTCAAACACCTCTTATTCAGTTCCCAACCATCAGCTTTGTTCCCTACTGGAGCAACCCTTACCTTGCTGGCCTCTCTGAGTATTTGTTATCTCAGAAACACTGCAAATAAAGGCTCTGTGTAGACTCACAAATCCAACCTTATGTGAACACTGCCCTTGCTTGGACCACATTAAGCTGACAGACACCCCTTGGAGCAAAAATCCACCGTGTGTGCCCCCCCCAAAAAGCAGCAGTTTGGGTCCTTATGAGGAAGGGAGGTGGCATACCCGTGCAGAATTCCTTGTGAGGGTTCTGGGGTACCACAATCCTTCTGTAGACGATGGGCTCCGACTCCAGGATGTTCTCGTCGTGCCGGTAGCGAGCGGGTTTCTCGTTAGGGGTCCCTCGGGAGCGGGTGCCGCTCCTCCTCTCGTAAGTCTCGATCTCTTCAAACACAGCTGCCTTGTCAAAAAGGGCCAGGTTGCCCTCGAAATCAAAATCAGTGTCTGGGATTTCGTCGATGTCGTCCCCAAAGCACTCGTCGTCCTTGCTCTTCATCTGCCCGTTCTTCAGCCCACTCTTCTTTGGGGTCACCTGGTTCGGGTGGCGGCTGCTGGACGACCCTAAGCCAAAAGAAAAGCAAGTTGAGAGCGTGTCCTAAATGGAAAAAGGCACTTTCTCAGCAAATTTTGGGGGAGAGGGGAGCTCCTCCTTACAGTGCCCTTGCTCAAGGGAGCTCATGGAGCTCATCCCTGGCTTTACTCATGCTCAGCTGAGCCAGCAGAGAACAGAACAAGAGCAGCAGCAAAGAGACTTCTGGGGACTTCCCACCGGCAAGGTTACAAAAACAAGCTTGTCCACGGCAGCAAAGGAGCTGCTTCTCCACGTTTTATTTAACCCCAGCCAGTGTCACATCAGCACCAAGGTTATCAGCTGTGACCCAGGAGCTCTCCTATCCCGAGCTCGTGTTCAGACAGGAGCGTGACCCAAGCCACTCTCTGGAATTTCCCTAGATTTCAGAAACTACTGTAGGTGTTTTCTTCCATATTAATGGTCTTTATGGGAGAACTTCAAACCCTGAATGTAAAGGATCTCTTTTTCCTCACCCTTGATATGATTTCTCGTTCCTGTTTCATTCTCCTCCTTATCCATCACCTTGTACGTTGGAATACACTTCTTTCCAATCACAAGTCACTGGGAAAGCCCAAATTCTCTGGAGTGAGACTGATGAACGTCTCCTGCTTAGGGCTGGAGATTAAGAACTGATCCAAATATACAATTACGAGGTCAACTTATCCTTTAGTTGCTTATTTCTTCCATTATTCTTCAGGTCCACACAGTATTAATTTGTCATTCCCAGTGTTACATTTGCAATTACTAGAAAATATTTCATGCCGATTCCTGCAGTTACAGGAATCACCTACAGCGTCCAACAGATGGAGTAAGTTCTCAAGCCAGAACTGCTTGCTCTACTGAACTATTTCCTGTTGTTGAAGATAATCCCCTCTGTGAGGGATTCACACAAACGAGTTTGAGAGAATTCGTTTGATAACACAGGAACAAGGAATTTCAAGCCATCCAAGGAGACTCAGCAAACATCCCAAAAGATTTGCAATAGCACAGACTCCACAAGCACCCCTCAAGTCAGCTGTCCCCTCTCTAAGTGCAGACAGGTCCAGTTTCAGCACGTCCACCTTCAGCCATGCTGAAAGGTGACTTGCTGAGGATGTGAACTTGGTTTATTCCCAGTCAGGGATGCATTGTCTCAGCCAGGATTCATTTCAGACATTGTGGGACTTGGTTTTTCTGGAGAATCGGTTGATGACTAACCCAAAAGCTTTCCCAGTCCCCACAGCAAGATCCTAAATCTTCCAGGCTTTGCATTAATTTCCCATTAAGAAAAAAACCCAAACACCCTTCTCAAGTGAGAAGGGTCTATGATAATGCACCATTTGTCTCGGAAGGACAGACAGCAGAATTCCAGAATTGTGGTGACAAAACAGGGTTTAGGAGAGAGAAAAGGGTAAGGCTTCCCAGGAAGGATAATTTCAGTAGGCACACTCATTTCTGTGCATAGTTTTGAAAGCTTTTTGGTAACAACTTCCTCTCTGTCCCAGATAAAGGGTTCCCAAACCAAAGGTGACACTTAAACCACTCCAAAGCGGGACGGGACTCGGTTTGGAACTAAACTGCCACTGCTGAGGGAATCACAGCCACAGCTGCTGCTATGAAGGAGGAAGATGAGGAATGGAAACACAACAGGTCGAGTTCTCCCAACACCCAGGAACTGCAGGTCAAGCAGAAACCGGGGACTCTCAGGGTTCAGATGAACAAGCCAGAGCCTGCACTGCCACAAAGGCAAAGCAGGCCTGCTCCTTGTGTCAGTGTCAAGTGTTTGGCCAGCTCAAGCTGCTCCTGTCACACTCCCTGCCAGATCCCTCTGCAAACAACTCCACACTCCCCTCAGCTGCCCTGAGACTCAGAATGTGGGGCCAGACACTGCCGTGCAGCAGGACAGGAGCAGCTGATGTGAGCAGTGTGTAAATGCTGATGGAACAAAGAGCTGCACCAGAAAAGCTGGAGAACAATGGCTGGAAAGCTCCCTGCAGCCACAAACAAAGGGAGCCAGGAGCCTACCTCATCAAAATGAGCCCCACTGGCACTGTGGTGGGCAGCTCCCTAATCCCTCCTGAGGGGTGCCAGCTCTGGAATACTGCTGACCCCACAGCTCTGCCCTGCCTGCCCCACAGCCCCCCAACGGAGGCTGCACAGAACACGGCACACGCCTCCCGCGAGCTGGGAGCAAAGTTAGGAGTTGTTCCTCTTCAAGCACCGCCTTCGAGACAGGAAAAATGACAGCTGGCTCTGCTCAGGGGAAAGAGGAGAGCCAAAAAAATGGCAAGGGGAGGAAAGCAAAGTCAGATCTCCTATTCCAGCTGCTTTTGGATCACAACTTCCAGCGCCTCTGCCCTGCATGGAGCTTGTTGAGGGGAGCAGCTCCTCAGGCGCACAGAAAAGCACCTCCCTCACAAGATAAACAATCCTTCCCGGGCTTTTTTCGTTTCTGAGGAATAAAAACCCTTTCACGTACAGCACGCAAGCAAACACAGTCTCCAGCGAGCTGGCTGCCTTCCTGAGAGATCCCTGTGGGAGTGTTTGCGGCCAGCCCTGGCACGACGAGCCCGCTGCCAGCACAGCACTGGAGCCATTGTTGGGAAACCTGCGCTGGTGTTTGCTGTTTATTGATTCCTGGCACACCAGTGCTCCGAAGGGGAATTCTGGCCCTGACTTGGCACGCTAGAGGCCAACAAGAGGTCGACTTCCAGCTGTAGGACTGAAGTTCTGGATGACATCTCAGCCCACTCTTCCCTGGACTCCTGCACCCACCACCTGCACAAAGCCAGGCCCAACTCCATCCCCCTCCCAAAACTCACACAGCACTTACCCTATGCTCCAAATACACACATTTTACACCATTTCTGCACCTCCTTCATCCCAAAAGAAACCCAAGCTAACAATCCACACCAAGGACCTCGCTCAACCTGCCTCAAAGGCTGTAAAAGTGACCTGCTGTGCTCATGTGAATCCAACACGAGCTGTTTGTGGATTGAAGCACTCTCTGCTCACCCCAGATCTGCCAAACACCCTGAAAGGGGTGAAAATAACCCAGCTGTCGGTGGGTGAGAAAGAATTCCAGAGGTCTAGGAATTTCTCCCCAAAACCACAGCCTTAGACCTGTTTAACTGGCCTGGCCCACCTCGGGTTGTTTCTTTTCTGACTGCAAGGAAGGAAAAAACGAAGTCATAGAATTACGAGGGATGCATACTGAGGCTTCAACAGTGAAGTCATGGAAATGTGCTGGACACACACTGGCATTTCAGGAGTTGGATTATGAAGATCTGCAAAGGAAGATAGCTCTGAGGAAAAAAAAGTGAACAAAGGCAGGTTTGGCCCAGTTTTGAAGATTTTTATCAAGAGAAATAAAAGTAATGGCTGTTTGACTTTGGGATGCTCTGACTGTATCCTACATCACCCCCATTAATCTGTATTTTCAACAACACAGCCAGAACCCATTTGTAATTCTGTATGGGGTGCTGCTGTAATAGGTTATGGTACACAAGCCTTAAATAGAAAAGCTTGATAATATTGCAGTTTGCTTGCAGCTCCTTTTAGAGGAAAAGGCTGGAAGCTGGGCAATCTTCGAATAGGAAAGACAGCAAACTGAGGAAATCTTTGGCATCAGACATTGTCTATGCAGACAGAAAAATGTGTCAGAATAACACACAGGTGGCACAGGGGAAGTTTCCAGCCCTGCTGGCAAAGCTCTTGCTGAAGAAGGGAAGATGCTGGAGCAGGAAAGCTCTGGGATGTCCCCATACTCACAGGAATTGTGCCTCCGACGGAAGCCTTTGGACTGGGTCAGCGTTTCCATGTGTCGATCCATGTAGCTCTTGGAGCACTGCTGCTGTGGGGAGATGACAATGTCCTGGCTCTTCACATCTGTCCTCCTCGGGATGTTCTGTGGGGCACTGCTGGACATTGGCTTCTTTAGGACTTTCCCAGTGCCATTCTGGCTGGGCCCCACCTGGCACCCGACCCCGGGGATTCCCATTTCCATCTGCTGCAAGTCCCCACATTGTCTGCTGTCCCCCGGCCCCGGGATCTCCAGAATCTTCAGCTCAGTAATGTCACCTGCCCTAAAAGCAGCACAAGAAAACCCCACAGTCAGGAATTTAGCACACACCCTGGCAAAAAAAAAAAACTCCTGAGGAAAAACATCCAGCGTTGTCCAGTGGGACTGTTCCGATGCCATTATCAATAGGAACAAGGGAATAAAAGGATTTTAATACTCAAACATACAGGGCGTTTCCACAGGCAGCAAAATGTTAAACTGAAATGGCAAATCTTCAAAATAACCAGTATTCCTACACTGCACCTGGATTTTGTTTGAAAGGTTCTGTCTCCAGCTGAAACAGGAATCAGTCGAGCAAAAAATGGAAGCAACTGGCCCAGACCTTTGCAGAAATCTGCATTAATTTAACAGTTTCTAGCTAATTAATTGCTCTCAGCCTTGAGGCTGCTGTTACTTTTAATCCGTTTCTGCAGACAGCTACCCTCAGACAAGTGCAGTTCATGCTCAGACAAGGACGGTACTTCCCACTTCCACAGAAAAAAAGGATAAAGAAACCTAATCTAGCACTGGGCACAAGCCAAAAGGAAACAAAGGAGTGATTATAAAGACCTCCATTTGCACTGACTGCAAGAAATACATCAGGAATTAGGCTCTTCTAGTTCTGACTCAGCATTTGTTCAAGTGGGATATGAAAGCAGAGAGACTTCCACACATCCCCTGGAAGGACGTGGCTGTTGTCCTCCCTCACTGTCTCTCTTGAAAATCCAAGGGAAAACAAATAAATTAAGAGTATTGACTTTGTGGAGTCAATCTTATTGAAAAATGAGTGACTCAGAGCCTTAACGACAACATTCCAGGGAACAGGAAAATGTCCAGTGATGAGTGACTCTTATTTCTATTTTTTAAGCACAGAGTTGCCGGTGGGAAAGAACTGCTGAGAGGGCAAAGCTCTAAAAAAGTATTTCAGCCCCCTAAAACCCCAACAACAGACTGTACACACACAATAATAGATAAATATATATTTGTGTATATATACACGCAGTCTGACCCCCAAATAACCCCCGAGCCTGAGCTACCCGCCTCCAACTCCAGGAGCCGAGCCAGGAATTAATCTCCTGCACACAAACTAACACAAACACCAGAGGCACTCAGCAGCAGCGAGGAAATTTAGGGCAAAGAGGTCACGTCTGAGGGAATAAAAACCCCCATCCAAAGCACCCCCAGCCTTTGCATGGGACAAGGCAGGGGGAGAAAAGGCAGGCACTAACCTGAAGGTGACTTCTGGCACGAGGCATTTGACCCCGTTGTGGAAGGGCCGTGTCAGGGAGATGGTCTGGCTGACCTGATCCACAGCAGACACTCGGCCTTGGTAGACTCCCAAGCTCTCTCCACAGTTAATTGACACGATGCTGCCCAGCCAGTCCGTAGCCATATTTCTGGCACGGAGCTGCTGTGAAGAGACACAGGCCTGGCTGTAACAAGATGCACAAAGTGACAACCTGAATCAGCATCAGCGCACCCCCGGCCCACAGCCCTGGCTCCCTCCCAGGCTGCGGCTTTGTCAGCTCCTCTCCGCTTTGTGGGGAGGAAATAACATCCCTACGGACACCACCGATCCCAGCGGGAGTGGAAATCCCTGGATGGGCCTTTGCCTTTCCCGTTGAGCAGCAGATCTTTGTCCGACTGAGTTCAAGGCTGATGCTTCCAAGAGAAATATTTAGCACTGCGTTCTGCCTGTGGATGTTCTCCCTGGGATTTCAAACTGGGAATTTAGTTTGGGCATATGGACGCCGGGGCAGAACAGCTCCAGTGAATATTCAGCAGTGAGAGGAACGATCTCTGCACGTGCAAATGAAAACCAAAACCTTTCAGGGAACAGAGACACAGGGCGGGAGGGGAACCCCAGCCAACACCTCTAAAGGAACAGAGAAACACAGAAGGGGGGAAAATCCCAAACACTGGAGTCCAGGACAAAAGCACCCACGCTCTACAGAGGCAGGGTTAGCATCACTGCCACAATTAGATCAATTAATTAAGAGATAGTTGCTCTCCTTCCCAGCACTCGAGTTCTGTCAGAATCAGGGAGAAAAGACTCCAATTTGTTTAGACACATGTTTCCAACGCTCCTGGAAGCAGTTAAACAGCTCCTTTGATCTGAGATTTCCTAGTGACAGGCTCACGAGCATCACAGAGAGCGAGAGCTGTGACAAGCTCCTAAATGTACAGATTTGCCTTTCATGCTGCAATCAAAGAGGGGGAATGTTTGATATTTACTGTGAGCAGCACAAAGAAACACAGGAGACAGCCCAGGGAGAACAACATCCACATATAAATCACGTTTCTGGGAGAGGCAGTTGGATTCTCTGCAAGCCAAGCCTCTTGGAAATAGATGCAAGGAAAAAAAACAAACCTGGATGAGGGGGAAAAAAAAAATCTCACTTCCCCCAACTTTCACAGGAATGAAAACAGGGGATGCTTCAAAGGGAAGAAAACACGAAATTCGGTCACTAAGCCATAAATCCATCAAGAGCAGCCTCCTCTCCTTCCTGTGGATGTGTGTTTGTATTAACCCATGATGACAATGTCTGCATTCCAAGGAGATGGCTGATAAAAAGCACTCTCAAAACACAGATAACACATCCCTGGGTATCCACAGGAAAACTGAAACTTCATTCCCTTTCCTGTTTTCTTTTTAATCTCCCTTAGGAAACGTGTGAAAGAGCTCAGCACACATCCCCACCTTCCACAGATTCTTTCTAAAAATAAGAGCTGCCTTTGAGCAAAAAAAAACCAAAACCCCAATAAATCTACGTTTGAGTGCAAATATAAATGAAACTATCCCAGGGTTGGATCAGAGGGGGGCTGTGTCCAGCCTGATCCTGCAGGAAAACACAGGGCATCCCACAGGTAAACACGTGGAGCTCCCACAGGTAAATGCAAGCCCCCCCATAGGTACACACCCCAAAGGGTAAACACATGGGCCCCCCAAGGTAAAAAGGGGATCCCCAATAGGTAAACACAGAGCTCCCACCATAGGCAAACACAGACCCCCCCCCCATGGATAAACACAGACCCCTCCCCCCCAATGGATAAACACAGACCCCTCCCCCCCAATGGATAAACACAGACCCCTCCCCATGGATAAACACAGACACCCCCCCCCATGGATAAACACAGACCCCGCCCCCCATGGATAAACACAGACCCCTCCCCCCATGGATAAACACAGAC